>NC_024317.1:6557181-6578569 GCF_000523025.1 Cynoglossus semilaevis | reverse complement strand
AAATATAAAAGATACCATTTAAATAAATACAATAATATTAAGCAAGTTAGCTTAAGTTGCTATCTAACTGGCTACCTGGATGACTGATGTCATTGGACTGTCTCAGCCTCCTCCTCTCTCTAGCAGACAAAGGACGGACCTGAAAGTAAAAATGTTAATGTAATTTTAATGTAAATTATAATGTAATTAGTCTTTTAAATTAACAATTCACCAGTGGATGTGCAAGTTAATGTGATTAAATAAAGTAAGGGGTAAAGTAGTTATTAGACATCTTGAGACTTAAATGGTTTAAGTCATGTGTTGGGTCACCAGCTGTACACACTATGAGTAATTTCTACATGCTGATAGTAGTTGTCTGATTGAAACTGGTGAGCTGCTCTGACGCTACATTTAAATTTAAATAGCTGATAATCAGCTGCTAGTATACAGGGTGCAGAGAAATTGTTTGCTTTAGTATTGCCTATTGAAGACATACTTTTCTTCCACATTTCCCATATGTTTGAAAGGAATGTTAGTCATTTATTTTTCAGATTTCCTAGGGTGGATGAGAACCCCTGACTTGGCAGCAGGTGGAGAAGTATTGACTGCACATGTTACAGTGAGAAGGTGAGCTTTCTAACCTGTGGCTGTGGAAGCAGTCCCTTCTTACAGAAGCTCGGGGATGAGGAGGCCTCAACCACATCTGTCTTCTTGCTCTTTGTGCTCCTCCTGTTCTTTCTTCGACCCTCTGTGATACTGCTCTCAGCAGGACAAGGAGGTAAAGGTCTGGGAGCAGCTACCTTGGACTTAAAAGTCTGAGATAGTTACGTTATTAATTTCCCTTACTATTAATAGTTATTAATATGGTAATTTCTTAAGGGAAAATAAACATTCTTCTTACTCTTGACACAGTAGGCTCTGATGAATATTGTGGTGGTGTTGGACTTGGGCTGGTCACACTTGAATTTTCCTCCAGGTCATGTTTCTAAAAAACATAAAACTTGTCATAATCTGAAAATTATTTTGTGTCAGTGGGTTTCCATTAGTGAGCATATTTCTTACCTGTGACGAAGGGAGCGGCTCTAACAGTTTATCAGTAGATTCTAATTTGTCCTGTGCAGAATGTAAATAAAACAAATATATAAAAACACAACGGCAGCAGCAGGAGAACTCAGCTCAAACCTATAAACACTTACTTGATTGTCTGAGGTGAACATCAGTTGTGCAGAATTGCCCTTAAAAACAGTAATGACTTCATTTTTATTGTGCAAATTAATTTCCTCACACCCTCCAGTGTTTTCTGTATTAAATTTCTGAGCAGTTTTCTTCTCAGCCATAGAAAAAACATCTCCTTTCTCCACTTCTAGTTTTGGGTTCTGCATGCCAGCCTCCTGTAGTAAGTCCATCGTGTCATCTCCAATAGACATCTGCTTCTCCCTGAAGATAGAAAATGTTTCCCCGGGCTTCGGCTCAATGTCCATCAGTTCATTGGCTGCCTGTCTGTCGTCTCCTCCTCGACTGCCAACACTTGATACTGGCCTCACAGGAAGTTTACCAGGGGACAGGGGCGGAGAAGGGTCTGGTTTCCCTCTTCTCTTGCCCTCTTTGTGCACACTGTGAGTCACATGATCATTAGCGGCCTGCTGCTGTGACAGGACTGAGGGGGTCTTCTTTTTCAACAACTCCTCATCCTCCCGTGGTGGGATGTCAATAGTGATGTTGCTGACAGTTGCCAGTGAGACGCAGCTTCCCTTCAGAGCTTCAGGTGAAGGAGGTTTTGTTGGTGGAATTATTTGGACTGGAGTGCTGTTGGGAACGCCGTTCCCAACTCTGACCTGCTGCAGTGGTTTGTCTTCTTTCTGAGGGATTAATGAATTTAACAAAACACTGATGACTGTTCATGTTGTGGACCTAAACAAATGGTTGACAAGGTTAAATGCATGTTTGATTATTTATTTGTAAACTCTTTATTTGAGGATGTGTTATGGACTCCTCTCTGACTATTGACCATGTTTACTTTGAACTCAATGACTTCTCTAAACAAGAGAAGTCATTGAGTTGTGCGACTTTTCAAAAATAGTTACATACCCTTTTACCCCTAGCAAGAGGTTCTCTCTGCGGACTTGGAGTCATTCTCTCAGGTTTTGACTGAACAGACACCACAGATGATTCACTGTTGGCTTTGGAATCGACAGTGGGATTTACAGCTTTCTTTCTCGACTTGGCAGTTTTCCTGTTGTAGAGCAAAAAAAAAAAAACACTAACTGAAATGTGTTTGCTTTGAACCAAATACAGGACACAGAAAAAAAAAAGATTAAGATGACTCACTCTTTGGTGGCTTCAAGAAACATGGCGATCTGTTTTTTGATGTAAGGTTGCCGCAGGATAACTTTGACATCAGGTCTGTCCTCAGGCCTTTTACACAACATGTTCTTGATCAACTCTCCCAGTTGGGGGTCATATCGACTGGGCATCTGTGGCAGCTGATAAAGGAGATTTGAAAGATTGTGAGACAAACATTTAATGAATGCATCAAGGAACTATTCTCTGTCCTGGATCTGTTTTTGACTGGAATTTATAAATATTACTGTTACAGACAATAATATATTGTCTAACTTATTTACATAAGTAGTTCAAGAGTAAGACTTACTTTCCCTTCTACGATTCGATAAACCAGTGAGTTCATATCCTTGGCATTGAATGCATGTTTCAGCGTGGACATTTCGTACACACAGCAGCCCAGGGCCCATACATCTGACTGAAGGAGAAAGAGAACATTCAGTTTTGTTGTAAAATCACTAACACAAATTCAGGGCTGAGAAACCAAATACCTTGTGGTTATAGGGTTTATTGGAGAAAAGCTCAGGACTCATGTAGTATGGAGTTCCTATGAGCGTGCTGGCCATATCATTCTGGTTCTCCAACACTCGGGCTATGCCGAGGTCTCCGACTTTGATGATGTTGGTTTTTGTCAGGAAGATGTTCTGAGTTTTCAGGTCTCGATGGAGAATATTCCTCTCGTGCAGATACTAAAAAAGTGACATGTTTTTTAAACAGGCTACATCCACGTTGAGATAGCAGGCGTCTTTTGGTGAACGAGACCTACCTGGAGCGCCATTGCTATCTGGACAAACCACTCCACCACCTGCCTCTCAGGCAGCAGTTCACCCTTCTGCTGTTTCAGTCTGTGATAGAGGTCACCACCTTCACAGAAACCCATCACAATGTACAGCTGGCGGTCATCTCCTTCCCAAGACTCTCGGTACGTCACAATGTTGGGATGTCTCAACTGAGACAGGAGCTGTGCCTCCTGCTCTGCAGCATGTCGCTCCCTCTTGGAGGAGGTGGTTAAATTCAGCTTCTTTATGACATACTAAAACACACACAGGAACTGAGCTGAGCTGTAACACAGGAGTTTGTATATTGTGTTTGAAGTTCATATGTGGAAGACAGTGTCATACCACATGTCATTCAATATGGTATGACTAAGCCCAGTAATAACACATAAGTTGGTTGTATTGTCTCAGCAAGGTCTCTCCCACAAAGATTTGACAACAAACTGGTGTTCATTAAACAGTGTTGTTTACGCTACTTCTGAGGAGAATATGTTTGATTATGTGTCTGAAGCAAACTTAGGACACATGATGCTGTCTTTCTTTAAAGTTTATATGATGTCCATCAGGGATAAACAAATCCTTTGGTCACAGAAATCTCACTGAAAAAGTGCCAGCTGCTGCCAAATCCATAGCATTAATCAAATAAAAAAAACTCAAACTGTGACCTAACCTGATGTGTGCAAGGAGCAAAGGACTGTGTGTACACTTAAATATACATATGTACTTAAATACACACACTGCATTTAAATGAATAAATCTTTGATGGACTTTGAACTCATATAATCGATACATTAAAGCAGGATGCTTCGTCTATCGTCTAAATTGTAGGATTAAAATGTGTTTTTATTGTTAGATTGTGTATTATGTGGTCGTCTGCCTTAAATAACGATTCTGTTATCGTTTAATCCAATTTAATATCCAACACATCTATCAGTTTATGACAATGTATAAACACTCAGCAACCATGTATTATACATCACCCATGCTTGCTTCGTTTTAAACACCTCATTGCGATTTGTAAAAGGAAAACCCTAACAACCCAAAGTATTGATGTATCTGTGAGCTTTAGCCGACTCCAGCTAACTTTTAGCTAATTCTGTAGGCAGTAAAACCGTGTTCTATTGTTATATAAATACCAATAACAGCATATTTAACAGTAAGGGGTACACATAAGGCGTGTGGAGTTTTTGTTTTGTTCACGTACCTGCTTTCTGTCCGATCTGTGTTTCACCAGGTTTACCTCTCCATAGCTGCCTTTCCCAACTACCATGAGGAAAGTGTAATTATTCATTCTTCACGCAGCTTTTCATTACGTGTATTTTACCACCGCGAAAGTAAACACAGAATCCATCGCATCCGTGGCATTTATTACTCGTATAAAAACATCACAGATGAGTTAAATGGAGTGAAAAAAGTTGACAGCGACGAGATTTTTCAACGCGCAAGAAATCAGCAGCGCAGACAGAGGAGCTTTGGTTTTTCATCGCTAGGCAACTGTCAGCTCACTGCTGACGACGATTAAAAGATGATAAGGCTGAAGCGAAATACAGCTGCACTCTAACCACAGCGACACCCAGCGTGTATTTCCAGTATTGTTGATATAGTTGCAAAACAAACTACTGTAAATAGGAATTGTGAAAAGTTCTAAAACTGTATAAATAACAAAATACGTTATTGAGTCCAGTTACTGTCACAAATTCCGACAATAAACTTCAAATGGTCGTTTCTCCTAATTTCCAAATTTCTAGTTAAAAGCCTATTTAGTATACACACTTCTAATCATTTATGTTTTTTTGACAATCGATGCATTAAAAAAGATTAAATTAGTGCAATAAAATATAATAAAGCAGATATATGGGGTTTAACACAGCCTATATTATTTTTGGAATAGCTAAATGAAAAGCCAGGTTAGTTTTCCGCACCATCTTTACAAATTCACTCAAGATTAATTGCACTTTTGAAATGATCAAACGCGGTCATTAATGTCGCTCAGCCTCGAATAGTGCGTCAGAAGTAGCAACGCTGATTTTACCGGACATGATAAAAAAAATCTTAATCGGCTCGTGTAATCCGTTAGATGGCGCACTAAACCACAGCATGCTGACACAGCAGAGTTTACATACGTCTTCTTGTCCGTTATATATGAAGGGCAGGATTACGGGTGGGGGAGAGGGTAAATCCCTATTGACTGCTATAGAAGAGTCCACATCCTGGATACATGCAGTCCACTTAGATGCTCACTATAGATTGACCGAACCTAAGTTTAAATTAAATATATATATCAGTTTGTATTCCACTGATGTGATCGTATCTGTTATCAGACTAATATATAATATGTGTAAATGACACAGTAATTGACACACAGTTTAAGTCATTATAAGAAGTAAAATATTATTATAATGGGAAGTGATTTAATTCAAAATCCCACTTGGTAAAAGAGTTTTTTGACCCATGTGTGTAAACTTAAATATGAATAAATTTATAAACATACATTTAAAAATGATTACAATACAAATGGAAAGATGTAACTAATGGCCTGCACCGATAGAAAACATACATTTAAAAAGATATATAAAAAAATCACTCAGCATGAAATTACATGGAAAATGAATGTAGGTCATTTTCTATCCATATTGTGCATTAGAAGGGATGCGAGGAAATTTCTAGATTTGTGTAAAGCTTGTAGAAATAATATTTAAACAAAAATATGATATACGAACTAAACGAAAAGCCGTAGTGTCTGCCTATGTTCTCACCTGCTCTCATCTTCAAGTAAACAGCGCTCGGGGTGTGTGAAGAGTAGCGACCAATAGCGTTGCAAAACAATTCACCTGGCCTCCACAGCTCGACCTGCGATTGGTGCGTCTCCCTAACTTCACTCTGATGACGTCAGGAAAAGCACTGTGCTTGTGAAGCTGCCAAGGAAGGACTCAGTGTGAGAGACCGCTCAGAGCTGAACACACACACCTACGCTCACTCACCCTACATGTGCGGACTGTGGCCGCTGAGAACCGAAGACTGGAGTACAGACACCGCCACATTTAAGGTAGGAGTCCGTGTGACACCTCGCATACCCTGGCCCACACATAATTCATGTTAGACTCCAGGTCATAAATGTCCGAGCGCAGTTTCCGTTGTGGGTGAGTTTGATAGCTCCGTCTTTGAAGCAGCGTTTCATATTTGTTTGACTTTCACTGCCTCTGGTTGTTCATTGCCTTACCATTTCAATATACGTTGCAAATGCATCCTCGTGGATATTTACTCTGATACCCTGTTGTTTTTTATGCTTTAAAATTTGTTTTTAAGGTTTCTGTGGGAGGGGCTGTAGCAGTGAGCTGGAACACCGTAATGATAAGATACTTTGTTTTACATGTAGACAGAAGCGCCTTTGTGTGTCTGTGTAACTGAAGCTGCGGTTTACAACGCTGGCCACTGAAATGTCACACTGTAGGTTATCTAGTCTCTATTTATATACATTACATATTTATACGTAGCACTTTCCTAGGCGCGAACACTGTTCAAAGCGCTTTAACAGTGACAAATACTGATCATATACAATATCCATTACACATGTCATACCCAGATGTGTGTAGGTCACCTTGCAGGACTAAAGTGTCAACCAGTAGTCTGTGATATACTCACTAATCAAGCCTTACGGTGGGTACATAGGTTATATATAAAGATACGTATAAGTCGATATAAATGTCTGTAAAACATGTCATAATCAGCCTATAGTCTTGTGACTAATGATGATTGAACACTCCATTTGATTGACAGCTAGAGGATCAAGTATGAGTCTAACCACATAAATCTGTGCTGTATAAGTCCCACATTCAGATGTTGGGAGTTTGATGCATTAAAGTATATTCTGTCATTTCATCCTTTGCCCGTCACACAGTGAACTAAAATACCCATGGTCAGTAAACAGAATATTTAATGACATCATTCGTCATGATTCAAAATTTCCACAATCTATTGATTGTTTTTATCCACGAGTCGGAGAGTGATGGAAAAACAAGTTGTCTCGTTAATCTTTTGTCAAACTAATGACCATCTGCAGCCATAGAAAACTGTGCTCCTTTTAGTGGCTAGTGTATTTATAGATTTGTTTTGTGTGTGTTCACTTTCCCATTTTTATTCCTGTCTTTTTTTCCCACTGTTTTCTCTCGCTCTCTTCCTCACAACCACATACACACACACATATCTGTGTATCTTTTATTTTAAAGATGTTGCATTGACTCCTATTTATTTTTACTGAACTTCAGTTTGACTCAGAACTCAGAACTCCTTACCCAGTACCAGGTAACGCTAACCTCAATCCCAGCCTTGATTCAATTTACAACTTCATCCTCACTTTAAACCAGGTTCTTCTTCCTCATTAGGGCAGGTTTGGTGTACACAAGGATTATAGGTCTTAAAAAGACTAGTAGCAATGCCAGAAATTCCATTAGGTAGGACACTGCACACACCCACACACACACACAAGGGTAATTCTGCTGATCAATTAATAGGCTCAATTGAAGAGGAGATTTGTTGTGCGTCATTGATGGCAACTGACCAATCCGACAGCTGAAAGAGCATAAAGGCACCAGTGTGGAAGACATTTGATAGCTGCTATTTGTTGGACCATTTTATGACTCTTGTAACTGTCCGGTTATAAATAAATACAAATGATATCCCAGAATACATCTGGTCTCTGAAGCGGTCTTTGTCCTGGTGTGTTTAAAATGTTTTATCGTTCCTTTTAAATTCTGTCCAACATTCGACATCAATTCCACTTTTATGAATAAATCACTTACAGTAGAAATGGCAGCTTTTTAGTCAAAAACTATCTCTGACAAGCTGACAAAAAGTTTTTTGTTTCTGTCTTTTCTTTCATTGTTTGTGTTCCCAGAGGTCTTAACTCCCAAAGTGTCACGTGTTAAAACACCTACAAACAGTCTTGTCACCATGTCTATGTGTATTTTTGTTTTTCTTCCGTTCATTGCACATCACAGGGATGGGAAATCAGTGAGTACGGTCACTCTGTCTCTTTCTTTTGACCTTTTTAAGGGTCATACGCTGCATGTCATCATTTTAGGATTGTGAGAATGGAGGTTTTGTTTTGTTTTTTTGCATTCATTTCATCACTCCTCTCCAACTTCTCCCTGAGTTCAATGCCCCTTGTCTGCTTCCACTGCTGGACGTGGAAGCTCTGTTCTAGTGTGATTTGCATGTCTGTCTCTTTTCCTTTAACCCCTAATGTGCTTCCTCGTCTCCTAAACCCCAGACACAGCACCCTCCATTTGGTCATTGTTAGGCAGTTTGTGACCATCCACTGTCCTTGTTGTTGAGACAGTGTGCTCAGCACCATCAGCCCTTCACATCACTGTGGACAGGTGCCATGGTAACGGCTGTATGGTGGATTCGGCACATTAAATTATTGTCACTGTGATTACTGTGATAGCAGAAAAAAAGCCTGTTTACAAAAGTATAGAATTCTACCTGTGATGTTTACCCTCATATTTTAATTATCACGATTTAAGGGCCAGTGAAATAACAAACATTAGTTAATTTAAAAAATATATTTTCCATTTTGTTAGTCCCAAAATTAGGTTATGTTGTGTCTTTGACCACAAAGAATGGCAACCTATTTATATAGTATGTCAAATTATATACTATATCTGGTCTTGAATCAAACCTCCTGGCATCATGTTGGAATGTGCAGTTTCAAAATGAGATTTAATCTCTGCCTACAGACGACGTAGCTTGACGTTTGTGCCACTGAAGTGCCTTGAATTCAATTTACTTGCATGTAGACATAGTGCCAACCTGATGAAAAACCAGTACAAGCAACAAAGTGGAGGCTGATGCATTCATACATTTGAAAACACTTTGATGTTTAATATAATCATGTCTCCACGCATGAATTTACATGAATCTCCATCAATCTACAACAGCCAAGGTGAGACGTTACAAACAAGCGTTTCACCACATTTTTTTTACATGTAACTGTTTTTCCAATTGCTTTCAAAAGTGTACTAATCTGTCTGACTAGTGTAAACACAATGATAGATCAAAAATATTTCTTTAAACAAATACAACACGGTGATATTCAAAAGTTAAAGCATTGGCTAACACTAGCTACAACACCCAGATGTCGACAGAAAAGCAGAAGTTTAAGATCACTAATCAGACCAGCTTTTTTCAAAAGCTAATAAACCTTTGTCTAAATCTCAGAGAAAAACAGACAAAAAAGATCCATTCTCCCCATAATCTGTTCTTTGCCTCCAAAGTAAAATTACATTTCATAAGTCTTTTACGATTGAGGGGCAAATGCATGTTATATCATTGCATCAGACTTAAACTCTGGTCAATGCTGCCTGCAGCCCTGGTTTAGTAACTTCCTTCCACTGAATTCCATTGTTTTTTGATAATACCTTTCAAGGAAAAAAAAGGATGATATCTGGTAATATATTTTGTTTGTTTTTGCAACCTCTACTACCTGCCTTGTTTACAATGCTGGTTACATTTTTCCACTTCAGATTGTTTTTTGATAATACCTTTCCAGGAAAAAAAAGGATGATATCTGGTAATGGATTTTTCAGTTTCAATTACTGAAAGAAACCTGTGTCAAGATGTACTCAGGAATTTAGTTACAGTCTACAATGTATTGTGTGTTTGTCCTTCTGTAGTAGTCCGTAGAGTTCAGATGCAGAGGCCAAGTCTAGACTTCCTCTGTGTATTTCCTCTTACTAAATGATGGTCTGTGTGGCTTTCTCCCTTATTTTGAAAGACCAACTACTTCCTTTTAAGTCGTCTGTTTTGAATGACATTGAAGCTGCTGCTAAGGAAGTTAAATACAATGGTTAAGATATGAATTTAAATGACACATAAGTTTGGCTGTTAATGCTTTACTATAGTATATAGGAAGTTTCTATCAGATTCCAGCAGGCGTTTTTAATATATCACGTCATTAGAGACGTACTACAAAAATATATATACTCTTACCTACGTCAACACTGCACAGCTACAGCATGTATTGATTTTAAAAATAAAATTAATACAAAAGACATAAAGCTACTTTTAGCGGTTACACCGTCTGTTAAGTCTGTGAACAAGAGTGTGTAGCAAAGGAGAAATAGAATCTAAACGTGCCAGTGGATCTGAAAGAACTGAATGTTGTCTTTTCTGAATTAGGAAAGAAGGTTTAGGAAACCTGGAATGCAATCCAGTGGGGAGCGTGCTGTAGTACTGCCCACTCTTGATGACATTGGGCGTTGGACCTCTGGTTCCACTTAATGTTGTTTTGTTAAACACAGACCAAAATCCCTGAAAGATTCCAGTTGGAACTGGAACTCAACCGGGGTCTATCTGAACTAAACAAAAACAAGTGTTTAGTTGTTTTTAGCCTTAGTCACTATAGGACAGGAGAAACCAGCTTGTAGCCTTGTTACAAATAACCCTGAACAAGAAAAAACATTTGGTTTGACAACTTAACTTTAGGAGCTACAAGACGTTCTTCAGTTAGCACTTCATCCTTAGTTACTCTGTGTGTGTGTGTGTGTGTGTATGTGTTCTCAATCAGTTGTTTACTATGTAGTTGTTACTGTAGGGAGACAGAATATTCATTAAAACAAAATTACGTTCGAAAATATCAGTCAATTCACAAATATTTAAAAATAAATGCTAAAAAGTATTTAGTTCAGTATTTTAATGTATAAGACTCTAATAGTTTATAAAGGTGCAGAGATGGACGTAGAGGGATGCTTTTACAGTATATATTAGGAATGCACTGAATATTTGACCATTGAAAAATAATTTTATCACAGTAAAAATGCAGTGGAAACAGGATGTTGTAATGATGCAAGCAAAAACGGCGGCCAGCGGGGGGTGATCTATTCAGATCATCTGCACTTCGTCGCAACTGTACTTAAACTATGTTATAAAGATCATTACTTCGATGTGACAATAAAGCAGTTTGCATGAGAAGTGATCCAGGCCGCGATGGATTTTGGCCAAGAACATCACTAGTATAGTAAGGCCGTTATGGTTCAGTTTCCCACATTTCTTTGGCTTCCTATTAAGATTGAGCATTAATTGCAGAGACCAACAATCCAAGTGACCAAAATAACTTCAATATTTGCTGCCAGTGACCATTAAATACTGAGGCGATTTACTCTCAGATACCATTACAGGTCCTTTAAGTTTCCATGACGACAAGTATGAAGTCAATTCCTAACATTATTAAAGGCAGCGGCAGCAGGAGCGCCGTCGGTGTGTGTCTGTGTGGACATTCGTGCCATGGCTTTTTCATGGATTGTCCTTTTTTATGTACAACAGCCACACTGATGTTCAAATTAAATTAATTAAATTGCAACTTCTTAGAATCACAAATTATATTAATGAGTTCATTAACATTTTTTATTTAAAAAAAGGTTTGAAAACCTTAATTCCTTTTTCCTCTGGATAAAGCAGATAAAATTAGCTCTGTGAACATAACTGTATGTTGCTTTGAAAATTGCTACACCTGACTCTTCAAAATATTAGAAAGGCCACTTGCATTTCTAATAAGCCCTTTAGTGCGTTGAACTGATGGTACAACCAGCATCACTGAACTAAGCAGCAAAATGTTGAACCTTGTCTTCTTTAACATAACGGCACATTGTACGGTCCAGAACATTGTGTTACATCTCATAGGCAGACTGTGAAGTTGCCAGGCAGGCAGCAGGGACAGAGGAGGAGGAGAGAGGCCCGCTGATATGAACGGGGCTATTTTGGTCTGCGTGGTCTGGAGTTATAGGCACTGCTTTCGTTTAGATGATGACAGCTGTGACAGCAGGGTCCTTAGTAATCATTCAGTGTTTTGAGGAAAAACATGAATAATGAAATTCTCTTAGGAAATAAGAAACTTCAAACTTAAAATACTATCTCATGCATTGTAATGGTAAAGAGCCAAGGACACTATCTGGTACTTTAAATGAAATATTTATAATAAATATCAACTATAGGTTAAAAAACGAGACATTTATTTATAAAGTTGTTAGAGTTTTACCTAAATAAAAAATAGATTGACTGCCCTACAGCAAGAAGGTCGGTGGTTTGAGTCCCATTTGTGCAAAAAAACAAGCAGGATTAAATGGATCAGAGATATGAATGTGACTTGTTGAAAAGTGAAATGTCCTGAACAAACCCTTTCCTGACCCAATGACTTCTGGGATTGGCTCCAGGTCATCCTGTGACCTTAAACAGATTGGGTGAATAAAATAAACATATTTAGAAATCCCTGGGTTTAAATTCACTTAAGTGTTTATCTAGCCTGAGGGTTTAAGTTAAATCATAACATGGTATGGAGTATGACTCCCCTAGGAGACATGCACTGACCAACATGTATAAACCCCAGCCCCCCCCCGACCCCCCCACCCTGGGTTGAGGCCTATCATTTGAACAAACATTGCATTAGAGGGTCACCTAATTTATTCTCATAACGTGTTTAAAGTTCTTTCAGTAGAGATACATTCAGCGTAGATAAAGAAAGTAACACATTGAGTGAGTAAAACATTGGGCTCCGGAGTGAGGGTGGACAAATCACATTGCACCAGTTGGAGTTGTATGGTGAGCAGTCAGCGTTCACTATTCTGCGGTACTTCCTCAATAATGTTGTGGTTAAGTCGTACTACTGCCTGATTTAAACAACGTAAGCCTATTTGTTTAAACTGGTGATACGGTGAGTGCGGTGATTCAGGTGCTGTGATTTATTTATTTACGTACCTCTCTTTATTCTGATTAATAATTATTTATTTGTATCATACAACATTGCTCCGAAACCTTATCTCAAATATTCCTAAACACTCAAAAATAATAAAGTTAGCTTTAATGTTTCACAGGAAATTCTTTCCTGCATGGTGGAAGGGTTGCTGTTGTACTAATATATCGTGCCTTTGTGTTCTGTTTCCCCTCGTTAGTTTCGTTTTTGACCGTAATAACAAGAAGATGCCACTGGGGGACGATTGCCATGACTGGAAAAAGAAAACCACGGACGTGAAGGAGAAATATGACTTCAAGGAGATCCTGGGAACGTAAGCAAAAAACTCTTCACATTGAAAAGATTTCAGTTTTTATTTTTATAAATTGCAACCTCAATTTTAAATGATACACATTTTGTTCTCTCTCTCTAAAGAAGTTTTTTGTTAAATCTGAGTCTCATCCAAGCTGTTTGTTCATGGGTAATTATTCAAATCTTTCAGTGATTTATTTTTGTCTATATGTAAATGAAAATGCATTTACAGGCTGTTGTTTGAGGCATTATTTCATCTCAGTGCTGTTTTACTGGACAGTAGATGGACACAATTTGTCACCTAAACATCAGGATCTGGTGAAAGCTTTAATCATCAGCTTCATACAACAACTCTGCCATAAATCCCCAGAGTTAGCAGTTCTTATTTGAACAGGGCCTCATAAGGAAAGGCAGTTCCAAGGAAAGTGGCTCTAACGACTTTACAGCCTCATAAAATACTTTAGATTTGAATCAACACTTGGCACAGTGTCATAACAAAGCAAACAAACAGTCAGAGTTATTGCTTCTTTTATGCGTTCTGTTTCTGGTTGTATTTGGTTTTATTAAGTGCATGAGTATTTCCATGTAAAGTGGAAACTGACGGACACTGTTAACTACATCAAACAAATTAGAAATCATTTATTTGATGTCTGTGTTGACTTGGTTCCCAACACACTGAGCACTGACATTTCTGAACCATTGCCAGGGTCAGATTTGGTCTTTAGTTCTATATGGTCCAGAGGCTGGGAGAAGGAGGTTCAGTCTGGTTTCTCCTTTAAATTAACTCTTTATCCTGCTCTAGGTTGTGTCCACGTAAACAATGATTAATTTCACAAGGAGGAATGTTTATCAAAGGTGTTTTAATGAAAGCACCTTTCACAAACACACACATCCTTGTTAGTCTAGGACTAAGCACGTGGGTCAAAATGACTGAGGTAACTTAACCTCAGTTTGTTTTCTGGGACTAAAAATCATTGGGACAATTAATTCCAGCATTTGTGTTAATTGCATTAACATGTACCAAGTCTTTGAATCTGTCACCATCATTCCGCTAGTTTCCCACCTGCTAACAGTTTTGTGCTATATTTGTTTATAGTGAGATCACCTCTGTTTCAGCCCATTGCTCTGCTGTTTGCCACATTTATTTGCCAGTGCAAGTTGTTGTCTTGGAGACACTTTCCATAATGGACTCAACCAGTCACTATGGAAACAAAATTTTTGATTTGCTATTAATAATCCAGCTCTGGGTAAACTGTGTAAGAGATAAACTTGCTCTTTTTGACTGAGAAACACTGTCTAAAAAGGCTGATGAGATACTAAACCTCATCGCAAATGTAGCAGTTTATAAAGTAGTGTTCATTATCATTTACTTGTCTTGTCTTGTCTCATCTGAATGTATATATTGCTTGTTTGGTGACTTTAATCAGACCTACACATTCAATGTTTCGTACAAGTTTGGCTTCACTGTTAATGAAGTATACAGTGGAGATCAAGCTGTTTCACAGCATAGTTACCAAAGCAGTTTTACATCTACTCTTTGCTACTCTCATATTGAACATTTTAGAACCATTCAGTGCCAACGAAGCGAGACCTGGGTAAGACAAAAAAAATGTTCTTAAAGAAAAGACAGGATCATGTGGATAATAGAGAAGGCCACTGACTTCACAGCTGAATGTCACCTTCTTAGCAGGAAATACTTGTTTCCAAAGTTATCTTTAGATTTCCTTGTAACTTCGTCCACGTCTATGGTATTGGTGCCTTGCCAATAAGCTTCGGCTAAATACTAGGTAATTTTTCCGTTTAAGGCTGCAGGGATCTATTGTTGTATTGTGTTATGTATTATGGCTTGGTCGATAGTCAATACAGCTGAGTTATTTCTCATTTTAAACATTTGGGAATTAAAACTTGCATGTCAGTGATGTCTCGTCTCTGGGTTTGTACCAAGGATCAACAGCTACAGCCACATGTCTGTGTAATTAAAACAGACAGGGATTAAAATTGCACCAACAGACAACAGTGCTCTGCCAGCTATTATAATCCTTGTACTGTTCCAGTTTCGGTTTCTAATTACTGTTACTTTTTCAAATCCTCTATTTACTCATCTATCATTCTGTGCTTCCTTAAAAAAAAACTACATCTTTACTCTAGAGATATTTTGACTGATAAAGCTGACTCTCAGAGTACTTTCAAAATTTGCTGTTATGTTCTAGCCAGTGAACAAAAGAGAGGAAGTGAGGTAGAGTGAATTGGGTAGAAAATGTAAAAACAGTGGAAAAAAAAAGTATTCCACATAAAAAAAAAACAACAGTGGCTTTTCTGGTGCTTCCCTTGGCTTTACTTCAAATATGGATTTGAACTGCCCCCCCCCCTTCCTCCCTGCATGTCCTGTTGTTAAAATGAGTGTTTTTGTTGTCATTTCCATTGAATTGTATTAAATTCTTAATTATCTAAGTATGAATTACTAGTAAACTGAGAATTACTGTTGTCAGACATTTAGTTTACACAGTATTTTACACACTAATGGTTTATCTCTATCCACCTCTCTGTGGCTTCTCTAACTGTTGTTTTTGACATTCCTGATATATAAAGGTTGACATTTTTAGCATCCAATTACTGGAAACATCCATGTCTCTTTTCTTCAGTTTGTTTTGTTTTACTTCTCTGTTCCCACACTCAGCACCCAGCACCACTGATGACAAATGGCTTTTTTTTTCTTCTGGCATTAAACGCTTGAACATGTTCCTATCCTGAAAACCCTGGACTTCTGTCGTTTAAAAAAACAAAAATTATACAGTTAAAGCACAGAAGGGATGAAACAGAAGGCTGTGTAATCAAGAAGTAATCATCCGAAATCATTATGACTAATGGATCGACCTCACTGTTTCTGTCACTCACATGGAGTGGTGACCCAGTAGTTCTGGTCATGTGATTATGGGTCACCATTGATCTGGACTGAAACAGGAAGAATGAGGGGGAGAGAGAGGGAGACACAGAGAGAGAGAGAATGAATGAAAGTACAAAAAGGGAAACTCTGTTGTGTCATGTAACTGAAGCTATGTTTCATTCTTCCGAGCAAATACATTTATTTTTATGATGCTATTTGTTTAAACTCATTGTTGTAGTTGGCTTCAAATATACTGGTCAAAAATGAAATTAGTTCTGACTAAGGCCGAATCAAATGTTTCATTATTACTTGAATTAAAATATACTGGTCAAAAATCAAATGTTTCATTATTACTTGAATTATGAACCATTTGATTCGTCCTTGTTGCGTTTTTTTGTGTGTGAAATGCAACCGTTCTTTAGACCACCTCTGCTTTATAAACCACTGTGACCCAAATTAGGGAGCATGGCTGTGATGTCATCTTGAAACAAATACATCATCAGGAAAATCTAAGTCTATGAAATCAGGAAGCAGACGATCGATTCCAAGAAATCAGACCTGTACATGGTACTCAAATGTCTCGCAAAAAAATCTAGTTTATTTTTTTTCTAGAAATGTACCCGCTAGTGTAGTAGTAGTGTAGTAAAGCATGTATTTAATGTAAAAAGTGAAGAAAATTCCTGAATTTCCCTCTTTTGAGGCAGCCAGCCCAGACATTGTTCTCTCAACATGTTTCAAGAACATCTGTTCAATAGTTTTTATAATCCGTCTTGCAAAGGGACCGACTGACGGATAAATCAATAAAATCATTTTGCTGGCAACAATCAGTAGAGTAACTGATTAGGAATTCACATTCAAAATGACAATGCAGTTCTCATGAGACGTTAAAGCCCTTTGAAAATGACAATTAAGACATGTTTTCAATCGAAGCCCAGATCATCCTCAGTCCTTCTGCTCAGCTCTGACCCAATTCATCTCTGCACCACTTAGCTTGAAACACACACACACACACATACACAGAGGGATGTACCCATTGCCTGTCCCACATAGTTTCTCCATTTTGCCCACAGCAGTAAAAATTCTCCTCTTATCAGTTTGAAGTACACGCTCAGCCTTATCATTTCCATCTTTACACAGTCTGTTCATTGTTGAGCTCCACATTAACATACATATCGGCCGGCCACGTTTTTTTATTATTTGAATATCTGGTCACACTGACCCATACAGCAACATGGTTTAGTTTGTAGTTTTTATTGAATAGTAAGAAAACCTTAAGGAGGTAAGAATTCTTATGAGAGAGAGAAAGAGAGAGAGGGTCAAACATTTGGTTTGATAGTTAAAAACCCCAGTGCACTGTGGTTTTCCAAACTAAATTTGAAATAATAGCTGTTGACCCCAAGGGTGGTTTAAGTAATTCCGCATTTAAACCTGTCTTCACAGTCACTTCCTCTGTGTTTCCTTCCACAGAGACAGAGAAAATGCAAAAACATGATCAGGACCCAGAATAGGCATCTTTTCTGGGGAAAACAAATTAGACCAGACTGTTTGCTTAGTCAAAGTCACATTTTTTAAGGCCTTGGGTCTTAATTAAGCTCTATCTTTTTTTTGTATAGCTAGAAAAAAATATTAGATTTGGTGGTGTTGATCTTTCTGTTTGGATGGCTCCCAGACCAAACGTGCCTTTTGATGCTTTCAGGGCCAGTATCACAGCCGGACATCTCTCAGCTTTGGTTGGACCAGATGGTCCTTCCTTATGTCTTTCCTTATGGTGCAACTACAGTGACCATTTTTGTAATCTGTTTTTATAACTTCTCCACCATTTTTCTCGGGAATGCTGATGGCATCACAGGTCATAGTTTGGAAATGCAAAGTGAAGGGAGGTTGTTCTGTTTTAAGAGTCTGTAAAGAATCTTGTGATTCGTTTGATAACGAACTTTAGCAACTGGTGTGGCCGTAGTCTGCATACCGCTGTGAACAACTGATTCACACCAATTCTTGTTTGTCAGAAACCAGATCAACTGTGCAAGTCTTTATTTTTAATAACACATTTATGTAAATACAATCTTTAATGATACATTTGTTAACAATCTGCATCCATTTAGGGTATAACTATGGATTATTTTGACCTTTATGACTGCTCCACCTGCTACTAAAACATTAGGGTGTCTTTGAAGGTTAAAAGTATAATACTGAAATAAAACTTAGTTAAAACGCAGCAGATGCTGTAAATATATTCAGCCAGACTACATTTATCCACAGTCCTTGTCGTTAGCTGCTCCATTGAGCTACACGGTAAATATAGTTGCGTGAAAGGCCTGCAGGAACAGTTGTGTTCCGTAACCATTGTTTTCAGGGGGAAACAAGCTGTTATTATATAGTTCCACTCTGCATTACTTCTGTAGTTACCTTTCAACACATTTTGATAAACACAATGTTATATACCTGAACTAAAAGTTAGTTCCACACAGACACGAATTTGAACTAAACATACAGTACCATTGCACGGGATACTGCAATACCGATACTGAAAAGTATAAAATAAAATATAAACACTTGTGTAAAATATTTGCTAAGATTTTAAAAACACAGCCTAATGTTTGGATGGTGACTCGTTGAAGTGTTTGTGTGTAGATGCATATGGTTGTGTTTGCATGGAAATCCTCTTCCTGGACATGTTTCTGGGTGGTGATAAGAACATCCTGTTAGAAACAGGAACAGCTCAGTAAACACACATGTTGAACTTCATCATCCAAATGAAGCATTTGTTGGTATTGGGCTCTCACTAAGCTCAGCACATGACTCTGAACCCGACATGATCTCATATCACAAATAAACATTTTTGTCATATGCCCTGCACTGACAACAGTTGTCTGCAGTGTAACCTTTCAGAGTGGCAGATCAGCTGGAGTTAATTCACTTCTTCAAAAGACAAGATACACAGTTAACTGGTCTACTCTAGTCCATTAAGAACAAACATACTAGCACAAACTATCATTCATAATCAAACAAATTATAACTTAAAGACACTTGTAGGTAAATACTAAGATTGTATAAATTTTGTCTGTAGCATAATGACAGGTTAATCAATGATATTCCTGCTTTTTCCTGCAGATGGGGACAAAAGGAAAAACTCAATTTGCACATGTTGATTATTTATTAAAAATAACTTGAATAAAAATATTTAAAATATATATATACAAAAATAACTAGAGGAGTACTGCTGAGCTCTGCTAGTCAGTTTTTGTAAATAAACATGTTTTTGATGGAGATTGTCGGTGCTAACAAGCAAAAGAAAAACTTTCAAAAGATGTTAACAGTGCCCCCTGCAGGGGAGGAAGAGGGCAGTAAAAGACTTGCTGCGGAGTGTATGATTGATAACCTTGTATAAGTTATGCAAACCTATAGAGAATTAAATATATCAACACAGATAAGGCATCATCAAATGCTTGATGCAGTTCCCAGATTTTCTCAGGGTTTGTGTGAACTAATAGTGACACCTCCCCAGAGACTCCCGGCCCCTCGGTGGATGCATGGAGAATGTCAACTAAATCCCCCCGATGCCGCAAAGGAATTTACAGCACTGACAGCCTCCTACACACGGCCGAATTCCTGTCATAAGTAATATCCTCTCTGTGGCAGTTTTATGTTCTTGTTGGGACGTTACCACAAGACCTCACTTCTGATTCTATCCTGTAAATAGTTTGACAAAGCAGACGAATCTGTTATCGTTGAGCATTGAAATGCAAATGTCGTCTTTGGACTTCAAACTTTGGACTTTGGACTTCTTGAGTCTAAAAACTCAAAAGAATCTTCCGCCTGTAATCTTTAGGGCTGTGGTAGAGGACAAACATTCAGACTCTCACCTAAGGTGAACTTCATTTCTTTATTCCTAACAACATGTTCTTTGACCAATGGGGATAATTAAATAATAGACTGCCTGGAGAAAAACTGCACATATTTGTAGAGAGTAGTGTACAAACCAACAAACGAGATGTTTTTGCTGTGGGGGAAGAACACCAACCAGATTTTCCACTGTACTTTCAGAATTCATTTATTCTTTCTAATAAAAAAAGTAATGTCAATCAGTAGATGTAGCATGTTTTGTCCCCATTTAAATATCCTTTGCGTGGTGGTTAGGGAGCTGGACCGAGGCGGGGGTACACTCTGGACAGGGCCAAATATGGAGACAAAGAACAATTCACATCCAGATTGATTTCTATGTTTTTTTGGATGTTTATGGTTAATGCTGGGTGAGGCTTTAGCACTTTTTCTCATGCCGCGACTTTGTATACCTAAATCTGTTCTTTGAGCTGCAGTCCGAATGCCTCCAGAGGCTGTGCACAAGGAATGAATGTGGAATATTCACAAAAGTCACTGTAGAAGTTTTGTTTCCAACCTCCAGTTTGAACTGCAGTTAGTATCTGATGGATCTCATGTAAGGAAACAGGAGAAACTCTGGATGTCATCACTGCATCTTTCATTCTCAAGTTTTTTTAAGAATAAGTGTTTCTACTCCACTCTGTTGATGATGATGATGATGATGATGATGATGATGGTGATGATGTTCCTTTTTACATTACTATGAAACTATAAAGTTGTATTTCTTTAGAAGCTTTTTAATGCGCGGCTGACTAAAAACTGACTCAACTTCACCTGCCCCTCCTTCAACTCTGTTTTCAGTGTTTACAGCGTTTATACAGAGTCATGATTTATACAGAGGCAGAGGCAGAGGTTGGAGGGTGGTCGGTTTACTGGCCCTTTAAACAGGGACTTTTCCAGCTCAAACTCCAAACTGACTTCCCTGCGTTCGTGGTAGGATCATGTGGTAGGATCTTGGGTTTTCTTTGAAACTTGGTTTTCACTGGTGCATAATACAATCAGCAAATGTTAGGATATAATTATAACCTATTTGTCTACTCAAACAGCAAGTGTGTTGTTCAGTATTACCAAGTATTTTCTTTAGTGTTTGTCCTCCCTCCATAAACATGTATTTAAATCTGTAAGCATTGTAAATAAATAGTTTTGGTTCCTGGTGGACCCGTGCCTGAGGGCGTGAATGTGGACAAACTGCTAACATCTATTTGTCAGTCTGTCTTCAGGATAATGACACAGTGGAGTGTGTATAGATGCAATTTGTCCGATAATGACGTGTGTGTATAGAGTGGAGTGGAGTGTGTATAGATGCAATTTGTCAATCATGAGGTTTTATTTGTATAGATGTAACATAGTTTAAACCAGAGGTGCCCAAACTACAGCCCGTGGGTAAGACACGGCCCGCTGGGCTTTCTGGTCCGGCCCACCAAACACTGGTACAACCTGTTTCATGCATTACAATGAATTGACTGTAATGTTTGTTAATGGCTAAATGGCAGC
>NC_024317.1:6545270-6557147 GCF_000523025.1 Cynoglossus semilaevis | reverse complement strand
TTTATTTTAGCAAATTTTTACCCCCGTATTCCATATCCAAGCAATACTTGAACCGAACCACCAGTCAAATCTTGAAATGAAATTTTGGCCCAGGAGCCAAATAGTTTGCTTGGCCCTGGATTAACCAGTAATATAATCCTTACATAAATACCTTCGCCGTAGTTGCAGTAAAAATAGCCATTGTGAAAATGTTACGGCCTGAAATGCGGAATTACTGAAAAGCAAGTCAGTGTGGATCCTTCACATTTTTTGGTCTTGGTATTTGAACCATTTAGACACAAAAAAATCTGGTAGTCATTAACATAAGATGGACTCTTGTCTTTCGACTGAGTTCTTTTTATGTGACATTAAGTGCTGTTTGTGGGAGTCAAATGTTGTTCACTGGTACTAATTACTGAAATATTTATAGTTCCACTGAAGGAATATTCCATTGTCTGCTTGTCCTTTCTGCCAGAAGGACAAACCCCAGTCTGTGAGAGCTTTCTTCTATACAGTAATAAGACCAAAGTGTCTACCTTCTTGAGTGAAGATACAGAGATCAGCCATGTGATTCATATTTTTTAAAAAAATATTTTGTTTAACTAGTTTATTATTAATCATGAAGGGAAAAAAAGTAAAAATGTATTTTTTTCCAAAGTTATCCCAGTAACAGTAAGATCTTGAGATTACCCACTGATTAAAAACAAACAAACAGGTCTGACCAAATACTGCTGCTGTTACACTGGGAAATAACCTTCAGGAATTCTATGTCACAAAACATTCACTCACTTTTTATTTGCCACATAACGATTGTGGCACAGTTGAGATTCAGTTAGTTCTTGAGCTACGTTAAACCCATTTTCCTGACATAAAACTCAAACCTGATGTGTTGTAGCCATTTGAGTCTAAAGGAGGCTAAAAATAATTATCCTTCACAGTGTGTCATTTTGTCTTACCTAAATGTGTCAAAGATGTCTCCCTGCACTCACTCCACCTTGTATGTGTGTTTCAGGGGGGCGTTCTCTGAGGTGGTCCTGGCCGAGGAGAAGAGGACCCAGAGGTTGGTGGCGGTCAAGTGCATCCCTAAGAAGGCATTGGAGGGCAAAGAAAACAGCATTGAGAACGAAATAGCAGTACTGCACAAGTAAGTGGACCCTTCCGGATCAATTTTACACTAGATATACAACATTGTTGGTGATGGAGGCATCCAAAAAAATTCAAATATGTCTGTGTCAAAACCACATGCTGTGAGTACCAGCATCTGAAATACAATCTACAATCGACTCAGAGATGGTAAATTTTTCATCACTGTATCTCCATTACTGTATCATGCTTGTTGTATCACATTACTTGATATGCTGCATGTCATATATGACTGAAGTAATATAATCTTCCATGTTGCATCTGATATGCATCTCCTCTGTCACACGGACACATGCAGGCCCCTGTAAGCAGTGGTTCCAGACACAGTACACTGTTTTTCAGACGTGTTGAAAATACAGCTTGTATTTAGTGTCATGGGTAATCTGGAAAAACCAGTGACCTCATTCCAAAAATGTTTAGTGGAATTGTAATGGTTTCATTAACAGCTCAGTTTAAGTCGTGTGCTGTTGGTGTTTTGTTTTGTTTTTTTGTTAAAGGAGATCACAAGGTGCTAATGAAGACTCTCAGCTCCAGACATCTCTCTACTTCTCTCATCCATGTTAACATCTTGTGTTGCCTAGTGATTTGCTCTGCACAGAAGTGATTTGTGTTTTTTTTTTTGTAAAGAGTGATGGAGCTGAAGAGGAAGCTGCATGTATATGGAAGACACCTCTAAATGAGTAGAATTAAAGCAAGCAGTGACAAACCCACCAAAATGTGGATTTAGTGGTAGAAAAATCTTTAAAATGTTTTTTGTGCTTCTAAAATATCAAAAGGTTATTTTATTTAATAATGATTTAGCATTTTTTGCTAGGGCGTGTCACATTGAAAATAGTTTTGCATTCCTAAAAGTCACAAGTCTGGTAAAACCGATACACACGTGCTTGTTAAGACATGCAAAAAAAACTTTTGTGAAGGTTTGTGAAAAGACAAAACTAAAGGTTAGCCAAACATATAACCAGAAATAGACTGACTTCTGCCAATAAAAAAATACTAATATTAAACAGACAATAACCAAATACAGCATATTAAGTTAGACTTGGTATATTTGTATATAATGCTACACATTTGTGTTTACATTTGAAAAAGGGTTTTGTAAAATGTGGGGTCATACTGATAAAGAAAATCGAAGCAGACATTTTCCCATCCATCCTATGGTCTTGTCAATCTGTGCATAACATTCGATGTGTCAATATTATCTTAAAGGAATGTGACTTACACCCTGCAGGTATTGTAGAGTGTTTCAAACATACTTGATACTCCTCAGATGCGGTGAAATAACAGGCCTTTGTGAAAACGGCTGATTTACATTGGGTGGGAGTTATTTTTAGAGCGCCTGTTGCCTGGGTTACAGGAGACACACAACTCCAGCCAGTGTACAGCTCTGATCTCTCCCAAGGTGAGGATGTTGGAATGAGTGTAGTGAGGCCTTGTTTCCAGTTTGGAACTACATGGACTAGTGGATAGACTGGGAAGGACTTGGCCTGAAAACCATGGTGTGAAGTTCACAGGGACACATGGAAAGCTTACTTGTAATGCAGAAATGATCCAGCAGGTTTCAACATGTTTCGCTTCAGGTCACACAGTTGGAAAAAATGAAGCTTTTATTAAGAGAAAGTTATAGAGGCAGATTGTTAGACCCTGCTTTTCCCACCACTGTGGTCCAAATATAACTCAACCAGTTTGGGTTTCTTCAGTCATTTGGAAGTCAAGAATCAGGAGGTCTTCGTAGAAGCAGTCACATAGTGTTGTTACAATCCACACCCACTGTGGGTGCTATTCATACCTGAACAGGCTTGATGAACTTTGGAGTTCCTACTCACTTGCGCATTATTGTTGCACAGTTTTGTTTCTGGCATCATCATTTTGTAATTTAAGACCAAAGGCTCACCAGGCAAATATTTTCTCAGGTTGTAAATTAACAAAGAATTAGCCTGATTTTCCATATATTTGCACACAAGGAAAATAACCTTAGGTTTACTTTGTTACAGCAGGATTGTGTCAAAAACAAGGATGAGAAAAAGAACCTGGTCTGTAGTCAGGACCAACCAAGGATGAGAAGAAGAACCTGGTCTGTAGTCAGGACCAACTGTTTTCTTTTATTCTTTTTTTTTTTAAAACATTTATTTCTATCATTATTTCTCCTGTTTGCTACAAAAAAAACATGTATTTATATCATTATTTCTCCTGTTTGCTACAAACAGCTAAATTTCGACTAATTCACATCACTCTTCCAGTCTAGTTTTATACACTGAGCCAAGATGTGGTTTGGGTCAGTGCTCTTTATAGACTCACTATAGTGTCACAGCTTCATGTTTACTGATGACCTTTGTGCAGTATTTTAATTGAAAATACATTAAATATCTGTCAAACATTAAAACGTTCACCTCCAGACCAGCAAACCATCACTGTCAACTACAGTTAACAACACCACGTCCAGAGGTTAGTCTGCTCCCACTGTTTCTGCTCATTTTGTAAATGATTGTTGTGTCTCATGATGTAAATCATGTGAATAACTTTCAAACATCGGTGTAAGGGGGCACGACAAGACCCAGATGATTTTGATTGGACGCTCACTGTGATGCTTCAACTGCTCAGCTAATGCTGGTTTGATATGTTGTACCTCTGCTGTAAACCTGTGATATCATCACATTGACTCCTACGTGCAGCTAGACTAAATATAAACTCAGACTTTCGGTGGTCAACCTCATTCTGTCTCTCCGCTAAGCCCTTTGTGTTTGTGCCAGTTTGTAGAGCTACAGAGTATTTGCTGCAGAGGTGATGTTTAAAAATAAGAAATTTATGTCACAGGCCTGTATATCACGTCTTGGAATAATTTATAAAGCTTTGCTGGTGCTAGATCTGCCCCATGACCTAAAATGCCTCTGGTACCTGTATAAACACACAGTCATTGAGGGTTGTTTTTAAGCCAGTAAGGAGATACAAATGTCATTTGGAAACATTCCAATTTAAGTGTAAGTATTTATTAAATATAACTGGCCCTAAAATGAACCAACGTTACCTCAAATCTATGCTTACCAACCCTTACTAAGGCAAACATTTAGTTAAATCATGTAAATTATAACAATTATATAATAACGGAGCCAAGCCTTGTAACTAAGTTACGTCAAGATAATTGTATTTATACAGTTAGATTAATTAGAATTTAATTAAAATGTCCCATCAAAAACTAAAGGTTTAACAGGGGAAAACGGAGGAATGTGTATACAGTCAATGTTGTACTGAGTATTTATTAACAATATAGAGCAAGGAATACACACACACAAATACAGTATGTGTGTGTAGTATTGTGTGGGAGTGGTCCAGCACATGGACATGTGTTTGCTCGATGGCCAGGTTTAATCCACTGTTTATCCATCACTGGGTCCATCACTACTTCATGCTGAGCTGGGCAGTTGACTGGAGAAGTCCATGCATTGTTCCAATCTGGATAAGATGCACTGCTGTAATCCAGTAATAAGCTGTAGCTGACACATACCACACAGAGTTTCAGCTCTGTCACAGCTCAGGTATACAGTACAGACCGTGTCTGCGCTCCTTTTATTCAAATTAACCGTAACCTGCATACTGTACTTAAAGATAACATTTGAAATAAGAAGTAAGCTTTTTTGTCTTCATCTTCTTCAGTTTTGTTCTTTTAAGACACAGGAATCCTCTGACAAACAAAGGAGTTTTAGTTGTCTGTATACTCGACAAGGTTAGATTTAACTAATACCTAAAAGTAATTTTTTTTTCTCTCTAACGAGTCTAACTGGTTCTCAAACTAATCCCACAAGTCATTTACCAAGATTCCAACCCCTGCAGTTGAGCAACTAAGTCATAAGTAATCCTAACAAGTCCTTCAGCAAAGCTAACAAACCCTCAAACTAAACAAGAAAGTGCTACCAATACAGCCAAAAACCAAACAAACCTGTCTCTGAACTAATCAACCGATCTTCCATGTAACAAACACGTCTTCCAGCTAAGCTTACTAAGCTAACAAGTCATTTAATTATTTTTAGTTAATTTAGTTAATTTAGTAGAAAAACATAGTCCAGTATTTAGTCATGTTATAAACAGTGTAATAAATTTAGTTAATTTAGTAGAAAAACATCATTTCAGTCCATTATTTAGTCATGTTATAAACAGTGTAATTATCAACATCATGACTTTGTCCAATCAGAGTTTGAACTCGTGCACATTCTCTTAGTTCATTGTACCTGGAATTGACAAGAAGGTAAACTCAGTGTTTCCTCTGAAGCTGCATTTAAGATCAAAAGAGTGACTGTGTCAGTGAAGCCCCAGGTCTCAAGGTGCAGAAGATCAGAGTTGAGTCAATTATGGAGCTGTGTGACAACAAACAGCCTCCATCACAACTAACCACTGCTGCACCAAAATGAACACAGCCTTCTTTTTGTGTTCTCTCCTCTCAGGATTAAACACGCCAACATCGTGTCTCTGGAAGAAATCTTTGAGAGCAAATCACACCTCTACCTTGTCATGGAACTGTGAGTATTCACACATGCGGATGGTTTGTGTGATGTGTGTCCTATCTTCCCACTCACTGCGTGCTGCGTGGCATTAATTGCACCCTGTAACACACAAACACAAACGTGCTGGCATGCACACACGGTACAGTGCCTTTTTGTGAGCACCAGTGGGGAGTTTGCCCTCACTGCTGCAACCCGTCATCCTGCCCCCGCCGTCCTCCACTAAGGCCTCATTTTTCATAGTTTTTCTCAAATAGTCTTAAATAATTGCAATACTACTGACTAATATCCATCCATCCATCCATTTTCATCCACTTATCTGTTACCGGGTCGTGGGGGCAGCAGTCTCCATGACCGCCACCCAAATCACACTGCACCGTACCAGCCCCCCCGAACCTTCCTGTGGGAAGGGAGTCCACTGGAAGGTACCAACTGCCCTAACTGGGATTCGGTCTTGCCCAGGAGGTGAACCCTGGGGATCCACACCAATGACAGAGACAAAGCGCCACTGCTACTGACTAATATTAAAGGTCAAAAGTCGGTGTAGGATCGTTGTAGTTTCATCATGACTCTCCACTGTGCGATTACATCTGTTGAATGTGTCACAACGTTTCATTGTGTGCTTCCTCTATTCCTCATTATCATAAAGTGAAAACATGAAAAGCATGTTTGAGATGATTGTGACAAGCGACATTTACCTGAAATGGGTAAAGTAAAAATAGGTTAACATTTCCACCCACTGTTTACAAATACCCTAATAACATTATTAGCAATTGTTCACTAACAAACAGCATGCTGCAGAGCATTCACTTTGACCCTTTAAACCTGTAAAAGTCTTACTGTACAGCAGACCTTTTTATTTGAATGTTTATTACATACAACATACAGTAATTGAAATGCCTATGTGAGTCATTTCAATGTAAGCGTGGTTGTTACTGGAGGTGTGAAGCCACTAGGTGGTGTTAAGTCTCCATCTAGTGGCGTAGAATTCTAACACCGAAAAAATCTGATTCAGTGTTTGCTCTGCTATTATTTACGTCACTAAAACGTATATCTTGATGCATTACATTACTCATGAAATTGTAGATGACAGTGTAGTCTGTATCATAGTATCATTGAGGTCAAAATATTTTGTCTTGTCCTTCAAAACAAGTCTACAGTTATATCCCCCAGCATTCTTTCCTCCATTTCCATTCCCCATCCCATCAATCATTCCCCATGTGGTGAACTTCTTTAATAACCAGACAGAACCTTCTGTGTTCAGGGTGTCTGGTGGAGAACTCTTTGATCGCATCATTGAGAAAGGCTTCTACACTGAGAAAGACGCCAGTAAACTCATTCAGCAGATTCTAGATGCTGTCAAATACCTCCACGACATGGGCATCGTACACCGTGACCTGAAGGTCGGTCAGAGTTGAAAGATTTGTATTTAATTTAGTGTATTTATTTATTTATTTTTAAAAATCAACACATTTTGTTTTTAATCTCAAAATGTCATTCCAGCCAGAGAATCTGCTGTACTACAGCATGGACGAAGACTCCAAAATCATGATCAGTGACTTTGGTCTGTCCAAAATTGAGGGCTCTGGCAGTGTGATGTCAACAGCCTGTGGGACCCCTGGATATGTTGGTAGGGAAATGCCTTTATTAATGCTGCATAAATAAAAGAATCAGCAACAAAACCCTTTTTATTTCCAGAACATTTTCTTTTTAACATCATTATATTATTTTTATTTATCTAGTAAATCAAATTTTAGTTCATATTTATTTTACAAGAAATTCCACTTTAACCACAAGTGGATGAAAACACATTTGGTTTTTGCTTTTATGTTTAGTTCAAGTTTGCCATTCAAATAAACAGTAGGTTTGTACAACTGTGGCAAAGTCAATTGTTTACATCTAAACATACATATTTATGTATTTCTTCAGCTCCTGAAGTGTTGGCTCAGAAACCCTACAGTAAAGCGGTGGACTGCTGGTCTATTGGTGTCATATCCTACATCCTGTGAGTTTACTTGTAATATAAATTACTTTTTTTTGTTGCAAATGAATTATGATGTGATAAGTGTCCCCATGTCTTGGAACCAGATGTTTGGCATCACTGGTGGCACTGCTGAGCATCTGGGAGGAAGTCTCCCACGTGTCTGTGTGGAAACCTGACGCCTAATCTCTCTTGTGTGTCTCAGGTTGTGTGGTTACCCTCCTTTCTACGACGAGAGCGATGCCAAACTGTTTGAGCAGATTCTGAAGGCAGAGTACGAGTTTGACTCTCCGTACTGGGACGATATCTCTGATTCAGGTACCTAGTCCCTCCTTCTTTTCAAAGGTTATTGTCACAAAATGCCAACATAGGGTTCAGAAAATATAAAAGAAGCCACCTATTAATCGTATTAGCAATATTTAGTATTTTATGATTTTTTTTTACTCTAAGGACTTTGAAATATCATCATACCAATGATTATTAAACTCAAAATAGCATGAATAAATATGTAACTCGATTTTGTAGCTCAAATATTTTTATCCTTTGTTTCTCATCACAGCTAAAGACTTCATTGTCCACCTGATGGCGAAAGACCCCAGTGTACGTTACACCTGTGACCAGGCACTGCAGCATCCCTGGTAATATTCTGAAATCTGTTTTTTTTTTAACTTTTTCCTGATTGTTTGTATTTTCCTGTGTTAAAACTCAAAACTTTTTTTGTTTTTTTCTCATCTTTGTCAGGATCGCTGGAGACACAGCTCTGGATAAGAACATCCATGAGTCTGTCTGTGCTCAGATCAAGAAGAACTTTGCCAAAAGCAAGTGGAAGGTGAGTCTTAAACCTTAGACCTGTGAGATGAACCGTTACCGTCTGCTGTCACTGATGTACGATCGTCCGCGCGGCCTTTTCTCTGCAGCAAGCATTCAACGCCACAGCTGTGGTTCGTCACATGAGGCGTCTCCAGCTGGGCACCAGTCACGAGGGACCCAACCCTAACCTACCCAGCCCCTGCCGAACCCACCTGCTGCTCCCAGAGGGAGACACCGGTACCTGCTGTGGTTTTTAACTTAGTCCAGACGGGGGGGCGGGGAGGTGGGGGGGTGTTCTATATGACAGACACAAGTGTTGTTAGCGACTGTGGACTGATGATTATTGCTGAGGACAAGGGTTTCATGGAAGTTTTCAAAGTTGCAAATCTCAGTGCACTGATTGTGTTCTCCAATCCATCATCAAATACACAGTGACTAACGCTAACCAACTCTCTGAAGCTAAATCTTAGTAGTTAAACTTCATGATTAATCGAGATGATTTTGACTGATCAGTTTGACAGCCTTAATATTTTATGTGTCAGTCTGACGTGTGGACTGAAGAGGTGGGGGTGTGTTCTATATGACAGACACAAGTGTTGTTAGCGACTGTGGACTGATGATTATTGCTGAGGACAAGGGTTTCATGGAAGTTTTCAAAGTTGCAAATCTCAGTGCACTGATTGTGTTCTCCAATCCATCATCAAATACACAGTGACTAACGCTAACCAACTCTCTGAAGCTAAATCTTAGTAGTTAAACTTCATGATTAATCGAGATGATTTTGACTGATCAGTTTGACAGCCTTAATATTTTATGTGTCAGTCTGACGTGTGGACTGAAGGTTTTCTCAGATGAGACTCCACCCACGTTCCCTCTGAGGTATTGCCTTATCTCCCACACTGTAACGGGGAGTTTAAATATAGCAGCCTGGTGTTCACTTTCACACAGTGGTGCTGATAACATGTTTCACGTCTCTCCATCTCATTCTGTTCTCATCAGAGGCCTGCTGTGAGGGGGGGTGCTCCCAGGACATGGACGGGGAGGCGGATGCACTGACACACTGCACGTACCGCTGCCACCCAACCAGCAGGGTGTGATCTCTGCATCTGCGCCAACTACCTGTCTGATCACTACCAACTACTTTACAATTTTAACCCTCCCCCGCGGTGGAACCAGAGGCATCATCTGCCCTGTAACCTGGTCTGGAATACTCTGTCATTCCAACCTCTCACCTGCAGGGGGGAGCAAGCCTGTTCAGCCTGAGAAGAAGAGGAGATTAGAACAGATTTTAAACAACAGAGGGAGAAGAGGGGGGAGTAAAGAAAGGGAGAGTTAATGACTGTATTGATGATGAAGGAACAGAGTGGATTTTATTTTTCGTTATGAAGTGAACTGATGGTTTTGGGTTGAGCTGAGATTAAGGGAGACAGTAGAAAGGAGGGAACATGTTCTACACACCGGTCGTCAGGTTTTTTTTTTTTTTTTTGGAACGGCAGGACAGAGCTCATCAGACAGTCTTTAAAACAATGTTTTTATATTACTCAAAAATAACTTTGTTGTTTAGTTTCTTTTCTTTGTTACATATTGTTAGATATTTTTACATCGTCTGTTTAACCTCCTCGGAGCAACGACATCTGCATGATCAGGAGAGAATGTTTCCTTAGCGCGGATGTTTTGTTCTGGTTAGAAGAGACAGAAGTGAATGGTGGTCCAGATGATAAAGGGGCTCGTGCATGGCTTGTCCAGGTTTAAGGGCCAATAATGTGGAAACTTCACATTCAATAGTGCAATTTTACAAAAAAAAAAAATTAAGATGTGCTTTTAGACAATCAGTGAAAAATGTTTTATGCAAACATAAACTCTTAACTCTATGATGTAGCCTTTTCTCGCAGTGATGTAGTGTTGTCATGCAGTGGTCTGGCTATTTACAAGAAGAATAGCTTCCTTTAATTTTTGTTCGTTTTTGTTTTGTTTGTTTGGGTTTGTTTTTTTTGCCCTAACTCTAAACCTTTACAGCCACTAGAATGCAGGGATTTATCTTCGTCTAAGGTGCCTTTAGGATACACAGCATAAATATTATGATGGGTTTATTTTTCAGCCAGCTTTTAAAAACATTTGTAGCACAGACGCTTTGTGTAACTTTTGGATTTTGGGTATCTATATATATATATATATATATATATATATATATATATATATATATATATATAGTGAAACATCTTGAGCTTTAAAGTATGTTTCAATGCTTTTTCTTTCTCTGTCAAGTACTGTAATCTCAGAAAGTGCTCTACATCAGAACAACAACAGAAGCAAAAACTTAATGAAAAAAAATACACTTCACAGCCTCTCCAGAGAGGATCGTTTCAAGACAGGATTTTGGTTTAAAAACTCTGCCTCCTCCAAATATGACGTATGTTAAAGAATTGTTTTTATATATTGTATATCTAAAAATATAAACAGTGAGTAAATTGTGTTAATGTAAAGATAAAGAAAAAAAGCCAATATTTGACGTCATGACGTCAGAACGACCTGCGTCATATTTACAGCACAGTCTTTGGTCCTATTCACGCAGATTCAAAAGAGTGGAACAGAGTTACTGTGCTTACAGTACGTGGAACACACACTGAGTACACAGAGGTGTTGGTCTTTTCCAGCTGATTGGTCCACACCTTCATCAGTACCTTCTCATTCTCCAGCTCTGTATTTCCCTCTTCAACAGGAGAAGCACTTTGTATTGATGTGGTTGGTCGTGCGTGCACGCCCGTGTGTGTGTGGGGCGGAGAGAGTGGCAAATGTTTGTAAGGTTTCATGTGAGACTGGGTGCAGTAATGCTGTAACAGTTATCGTTGGGCTTCATTCAGCATCGCTGTTGGACAGCACTGTAGTGTTCTTGGACAGTGGTACTTCAGCAACTGTCCAGTGTAGTTAATAAGATTGATTATGTTAGGTGTGAAATCTCTTACCATATGATATACTGGTTTAAAGGTACAATATGTAGAACTTGGTGACATCTAGTGGTGAGGACATGTGTTGTTAAACGTCTTTTTTCTTCCCTTATTTTTGGACAAGCATGAAAGACCAAACTGAAGTCCTCAGTTGTTATTGAAACATATGTTCAGTTTTTTTTTTTTAATATTCTTGAGTAAACATTATTAGTTATTTCACCCAGGGGTGGTTTTAAATCAAAACATTTAAATGGAAGTGTACGTTTGTAGAACGTCAGTGAAATCGTTTCAAATTCAAATTCAAATTTCTGTGTTTTTAAATGTCAAACCAGATATGAAAACAAGTGGTGTGGACACCAGTTAGTTAACAGTTTCACAATTAATAATCAAGTGTTGTTTACTTGATTATTAATTGTGAAACTGACTGATTTTATATATATGTATGTTTTGATAACATACAAACTGAAGTGACCCTATGTTTAAAAAACAATATTAGATTTCTTTGCATTGTTAATAAATAATCCTTGAA
>NC_024317.1:6495522-6545234 GCF_000523025.1 Cynoglossus semilaevis | reverse complement strand
TCATAAAAGTGACCAAAAATTCATTCATCTGGAAGGAAAACAAAATAAAAACCAAATATTTAAAGAGGAAGGAGCGAATATACAGCAACTGGCAGAGTTAACTTGAGGTTAACGCATAAACACCTTGATTTCTGCCAAATTTGTGGCAAACTTGTGTCAGATATGTGGAAACATTTGCCAAAAGTGACTTAAAATAAGGTCAGAAACAGCTGAAAACAGTGAAAAAAGCTTACAGTGGAAAAATGAATAGATGTTAGCCCAGGACTAGCCAAAAGTTGACTGAACAATCAGCAAAAGGTAGCCAGGTGTTTATTTGTATTTTTTTAAATTATTTCTGCAAATGATCCAAAATGCCCTTGAAATGTGTTTTCACCTGGGAAAAGGCATTTTTCCAAAGTTTCAATGGTCTGTAGCTAACATTAGTTTTTACTGATGATGTTTTGGGGTTTTTTCGGAGGGTGGGGTTGGGTTTAGGAATAAAGAAGGAAACACAATATTCTGACTTTACTATGAAGTGAAATCCACAGTTATGAAAGACATATCCATCTCCTGTTACTTAGGCACGCAACCACTTTGGTAGGAAAATAGCAGCAGGACCATCAGAATTACAGCTGTGGTCAGGTCCTCCATCCCTGGTCTGAAACTGCAGGGCATCTTCTGATGGTTTTACAGCGTCTGACTCCTGGACTGTACAGAGCATCAGGCCAAAAGAAAGAAAGATTTTGTTTTGTTTTGAGAGGTTCTCCATTTTTGTTGCTTTACTTAATATTTCCCAGAGAAGTTTTTAGTGTCTGGTGAAAATTATTGTACAGCTGACTGTATTTGAACCATTGATATCTCTCTGATAAATGCCGTCGTGGGTCGCTGTGCTGCGGCGTGTACAGACGTACACAGCATTGTGGGTCGTGGAAAAGTAATTACTGCTCAGTGTGAAAGCCAGTGATTTGTGCTTGGAACAGAATTATAGGTGAAATGTACAATAAAAATTTCCGTCTATGCATCGTGGACGTCTGAGAGTCTTCTCTATGACTAAAATAAAATATGGAACAGTATGTTATATTGGTGCGAATCGTTATCAGTTTATGTCGTTTATGTATATATACAGTATATGTATATATATATATGTTAATATAAATATGCTGTGTAGTTTCTTTATACCTTCTAATTTGAAAAAAAATGCTTCTTTTCTTTTTTTTCAAAAAGACAGCATTGTTGAACTTCAGTATGTCTTCAAAAACAATCCCAAATATAACTTTATCACAGTTGGCCATGTTTTTTTTTAGTTGCGTTCAACCTCATTGGCCTGAAAGGCTTTGAGCTCGACCTAGAACATTCCGAGTGGAATAAGTCAGAGATTCCCAGTTCTCTGGAATGCAGCCGTACCTCTGCCAGTTCCTCTGCCCAGTGTTTAGTCAACCAGAGTTTCCTACTTTATGACTTTGTTTGATTTTTATTTAGCCGTAGCCTCTTTGATTTTTTTTGTACTTTTTCGTGATCATCTGCCAGTCTTTGGTACTCGATCCGTGGCGGTCAGTCGTTCTCTGACTACATTAAAAGTGACGTCTTCGCTGCATCCTGAGAGCAGTGTCCACATCCAGTACTGTGGTGACCAGACCACTGCTGTATGTTCTTTCACTGTTTCCTACCTCAGCCTGTCCTAGTACCATTCACATTGACCTTTGCACCCTTTCACACACTTCACTTGCCCTTTCATTTACAATATTTGTGGATAAACACTTTCCTCAGAAGGAAAAGAAAAACCCTTTTGTGACTAAGTGTGTGGCTGCTGCATTTTACTAGACAGGAAGTTGTGCCACCATTGTCCTCACGCCAGTCCTACTTAAGACAAACAGAAGAAGAGAATTTGCAAGTGTTCCTTTCATGCGATGGTTTTGTGGTTGTCGAGGTTTGTCATGAATGTTAATTTCGTACTCTGCTGCACATGAGGCCCCTCTGCCTTATCCAAGGAATGCTGGGTAACGGAGGCTTGTGGTTTGGCTGCTGGAGCGCTGCGCTGGAAGAGAGCGGAGATGGTGAGAGTCTGGTGGTTGACCCCGTTTTCAGGAGGCGCTAGGAAAAGAAAGTGTGACAAAATGAGGGACAAAGAGACTGATTTAGAACAATAGGTGAGAAGATGTACGAGTGTAAAAGTAGAGAGTGTTTATGGTAGGAATTAAGCATGGGGTCAAACTCTGGGTTCCATCTCTTTACACATCTGCTTAGTTCAAAACCTCCTCCTCCTCCTCCTCTTCCTCCGCCTGGGCTTCTGTTGCCCATGCATGTATGGAATGTGAAGCAGACTCAACACAGTGATGAGCCAAAAGTGAACTACTGTTGTGAGATTATGACTGACTAATCATCATTATTGACAGCTGATTTATTAGCGCAGTGTCGCACATTTAAGCACTGACCGCAAACTGCTGATGTGGAGGTAGAAGCCACGGGAACAAGGCATCAAATCATTACCGCTCCCTGTGGAAAGGTTGTGGGTTTGATGACTTAAATCAATCAAAGTCAAATCAGTAGGTTTTCCTTTAGCTTCAATTCACAACATACATTTTGATTGTATCTCACATCAGTCCCTTCTGCCTGTAATCAGCCACACCGCCTACACTTGTTGTCCTCTGTCTTGATACGTCGACCTGCTCCACCCTTCACCTGCTATGTTGTGTGGCCACGTATAGAACTGCAGGTAAATCTGGATAAAATCTTAAAACCTTTTTGTTGTGCATGCCGTAGGAAATTCAATTACAAAATGTAGCTAAAATTCCAGTCTACAAATAAGAAATGAGAGTTGAACAAATAGTTGGTGTTGAGTCTTTAATGTTGTTTATATGGACTCCTGTATCAAATTAAGGTTAAGGTTTATATACAGTAAAAAATAAATAAAATCTCTTACTCTAACATAAAAAAAGGACAATAAATAAAGTGATTTCACTGTATCTGGGGAGCTCCTCCAGCAGTCTAGGCCTATAACAGTGTAACCAAGGGATAGTTTTGGTCCAACACTTTGGAAGATTGTCCACTGGAAACCAAACGACTGAAGTTTCTGCTTCTTACCACTACGAGTACTCACACACTTCATTCAAAGTGCTGTGATTTGTTTAGATGCTGGTACGCTAATAAATCTTCATAACAAGCTGTGGCCTGATCATGAAGAAGAAGCTTTTTTTGCTTTTAGCTCCTGTACTGCAGTACTTTTAATTAGTTGGAAAACTTTAAGAGGTATTCTGATCTTTGGCATAAGGTTTGTTTACCTAGCTGCAATTACAGTTAAAGATCTGTTTGTTTCAGAGGGTTTTTAATTTATGTTAAAAGACATTTATGACAAATGCACTTTAACACAGTGAAGAAAACATCTTACTGCATGTTTTAAAATCATTTACCTTTTTTCCCTCGTTCTCAATTCTTTTTTATTCTTTAATTTCTGCTCTGTGTTGCATGTTTACCCATTGTATTTGAAGGTTGTTAGAAATTTGAAGTTGATTGTTTTTAGTAGTACAATGCCAAGGGTTTGAAGTCTAACCTGGTTTTGTGCACCATGAACGTGCACAGACTCGCTCTGCCTTTTATCCAATCAGAGGAATTTATTTCTCTAATATCTGTCAGTACTCGGAGATTTGTGTACTCATTATACTCACTGTTGTCCTTCAACATCCTGCGTCTCCAGTGAGTTTCTGCACGTTGTCTGGGCGTTTTACTTTTGGACACGTTGAAACACTGAAGTCAATATTTGAAGGTGCTGTGGAGCGAACTTTATTTCCCAGATACAGAAAAATCTGCCGATTTAGGAAAAAAAAATCTGGATCAGTTGTTGTTTGTACAAGAATTAAATCTGAAGCAATTTTGTTGAATTATACAAAATTACACACAGCAGTGTCTGTTCCCACACTTTCAGACGATGTATTTGTGCTGATCTGTGTTTCCTCCACTGCTATCTTAACATTTGTTTCGAAACTTCTCTTTTCCTTTTGGCCGTGATGTTTAGGTGGAAAACAAGAACCACAACTCACACGGACCCTGAGTTTGGTTAGAAAAACACAGATGAGGAGGGAGATGAGTTGATATTCTTGGTTAAATGAAGGGAAGTAAAATGACTGATCTAAATCTGAAATTTCCGATTTTCAGGAACTCACAGTGGGAGAACAAAAACAACGGCTTTTTTTCTACAAAAAATGAGATGACTGTCGTTTCAGTGTTCATGTTTTTGTTCACTGATTGATTGGTTGTTTTGTTTACAGTAACTCAGATTACAATCATGTATCTGATTATATTTGGTTCTTTTTTCATTTACAACTCAGATTACAATCATGTATCTGAGTTACCCTTTGATTATATTTGGTTCTTTTTTCATTTAATTGATTTTTTAAATTATATTTTATTTTATTATTTCTCAGATTTTCAATTTGTTCATGTTTCAATAAGTAAAAAAAAGGTTTATATAAAAATAGAAAGTCCCAGTTTAATGCAGATTCCTACAGACAGGTACAGTACTTTCCCATTTCTTTAAGTATTTAAGTAGTTTTTTAAGTATTATTATTATATTTTCTCAATGACCTGTCTTTAAGTGTCACAATTTGATTCCAAATCAAATTTTGAAACTTGTTTCCAAAGTAGCTATCAACATGTAGACGCACGTTCCATGAGGGACAGCTGAAATAAATTCTCTCTGGAAATGTTAGTGGACACGGACACTTTCAGTTCGTCTTCATTGGGCTGAGACAGAATTTTGTCGTTGTCTCAGGAACAGTGAGTGAGACTGAAGTCCGGAGCACAGGGAGCGCTCACGTGTTCCACTAATGCGAGGATGTCGAGTCCCTGGCACTGTTTGATCCGAAATTACAGGCTGATTTTTCCTGTAAGTGGAAAATTAGTGGCTCTCCTTATTCTTCCAGATATCCTCCACGTCTGTGTGTGTGTGTGTGTGTATGTGTGTGTTCCCCCAGTTTCCATCCTGTTTATCAAAACCAATTGTGGTCTGCAGAGTCATGCAGGACTCTGAGGGTCTGCAGAGTTTCATGAACTGCAGTTCCGTGGCTTTAGCTACAGAAAGCAAAGGAGTCAGAGTCCTTTTCATTTTTCAGTTCCTCGACTCGAGTCTGAAACCCGGTCTTTGACTGAGGAGAAATCTTCTGAAGTGACTCATTGTCAATGGGTGAATTGTTCACCCACTGTGTGTCACCTGTCTCCTGGGCAGACAGAGCAGATGCAGAATGATCTCGCTGTAAAACCAGCACCTTTGGGACTTTGACTCATTCAAACTCAGACAACCTGGTTTTACTCTTGGAACAATGTAAGGCCACAGGAGCTCAGAGGAACAACACCAGGGGGAAAACCGGATATTAATTATTTCTGTCTGTTTTTCTGTGCCTGGATCCAAACATAATACTTTGGCTGCCAGGATGTTGCAAACTGTCTGATGCTGCATCCAAAATAAATGTACACTCATGAAACAAGGAAAAGATGGCCGTCTTTATCAGAGATTATGAACCTAATTCTATTTGTTTAACATCAGAGACTCAGGACAGTGAGGGTAAAACAGTCCACTTTCATTTTGTTTATGGGAAATCAAAAAGATTCTACTTGAAAAACATGGAAATTATCATCATTAATGAGGTCTGTTAAAGCTTGTGCAGTGATGATGTCAGAATGAACCAGTCAGGGAGGAGGAACCTGTCTGTGACCAGTGGTGTTGGTTTGAAACATCCAACCTTTACAGCTTCATCCTTCTCAAGGACGCAGGGGACGCAACCAAAGCCAGCTGTCAACAGGCGAGGGCGGGGTGTTTTAGTGCACTGATGAAGAAGAAGGATTTTCGGGTTTTTTTCTCTAAGACAGTAGTTCTCAAATGACAGAAAATCATTTATAACCACTGCTGTAAGAGTGATATTCTGGACAACGTTCTCATAAAAATGTCTGACTTTATTCAAACCAACTCATGACTTTATTTTCATTCACTTTTGACTTTATTCTCATAAACCTGTTTTCTCCCTCTTTCAGGGGTTTAAATTTTCAGTACAACTTTAACCCCGTAAAGTTGTGACTCAATTCTCATGAATCAATTTTTTTGTCTACTGTCCCGATATTCCCTATAACTCTGACTGTAGCTACATTTCATTTATTTATTCATTGAGTCAAACACTGTAGCTACGTTTCATTTATTTATTCATTGAGTCAAACTTTAATGCATTCATTCATTCATTCAGACAGACAGACAGTCATTCATTCATGCACTCTGTTGATCTCAGCAGTCAGTAAGTTTCTCTTCATGCTCTCCGTGGTCTTTGGTTTTGTTTGTGTCCTTGGCGTCTGAAACCCTTTATTTAAACCGTTGAATCACTTTTACCACTAAACAGTAGGTAGAATTTACAAGACTCACATTCTCAACAAAACCAGACTCTGGGAAAACAACCAGAACATTGGTGAATGTATCCCATCTACCAGACACTGAACCCCCCCCCCCCCCCCCCCCTTGATTTTTCTATCAGAGACAAAATTATGTTGTGACTTGAAGGTTAACCTGTAGATTTAAAAAATAATTAGCTGAATAATTAGATGAATTTTGTTGATGGTCCCTCACCTCCAAAAATAATTAGCAATGAATTTTGTTGATGGTCCCTCACCTCATTGTTTCCTCACGGTGCTGTATGAGAACATGTGGTAGTTATCATTAGAAAACAGCGGGTATGTAGTTTGTCTGCTACGACTCTAAAGTCGTAGAATGGTGAAGTCCCACCAGCTGCAAAATGTGTCAAGTCGCATCATTTGTGTTTTTTTTCTTTATTGAACCAGAGAAAAGTGGCAAATTACAATTTCTTTTTTGAATTACTCAAATTTTCCCAATTTTGTTTGTTTTCCTGCTTTGTAATCTTCAGAATTATGGGTCCTAGAAAAAAAAAGAAAAAAAAAGAAATATAGATCCATGCTACTAAAAATGAGAAAAAAATTACAAATTTTCTCCGTCATAAATAATTTGGTAATTACTCTTTAAATTTCTCTCTTACCCTATGATTAACAACCGTGTTAATTTTTCTTCAAAATGTTTAAGCCCAAAATAACAGCATTCACACTAGCAAAAAAAAAACCCCATAAAAACATGTTGAAAATAATTGCCTACAATGTTCACTTTCAGTTAAAGTGTGTGTTTGATAAAGTGGACGGCACAGAACATCTGGGTTGGTGCATGTAACGATGCAGTGATTAGTGTGGCTCCGTGAACGGTTCAGGTTCACGGCTTTTCCTCCACAATTCTCCTGGTTTCCTGTCACTATTGGAAAAAACATGCATGTTGTTATGTTAATGGTCACGTCGTATGTATGTAGGTGTGAACAGTGTGTCTGTCATTAGGCTTCACACCGTCAGCCTGGCTGTAGTCACTCACTGAGACAGGGTTTGTTTTTCAACCTCAGTTTAAAAAAAATCTTTATGGATTGTTTCACGGTATTTGACAAGGATGTTAATCATTTTGATGAAACGCCCTTACAATCTGTTAGAAATACATTGAATTTGACTTAGCATTTAAAAATATCACATTTAAATTAGATTAGGTTAAAGGGGCAAATGAAAGGAAATGTAAAGTAAAACCAGGCTTTAGGTTTAAGTAGAGCTGCCGGTGAATGATGTTATTTTTCATTAATGCAAATGTTGTTGGATTCCACCCACAGGCCGTCCCTCAGTAAAGATGCATTTGTACCCACAGTCACTGCACACCATCACAGAGTGTGACTTGTTTCTGTTGGCTGGACCTGCCTTCAGCTCAGGTGTCGGTGTTGCCAAGATCTGCCTGCCTGCTGAGAACAGTCTGCCCAGAGCGGAAACCCACAAAGCTGAAGTGGAAACCAGTGGTGTGATACCTCCGTTGTGTAGCTGCTGAGTGAGAACCTGATGGTGAGAACTACTCCCCGAGGAGACGCCAAGGTACGGAGACGAGCAGGGACTTGACAACAGCACCTCCTCTTAAAGTTTTTTTTTTTCCATGACATTTTTGGAAGTGTACAGCCCTGGGTGCTCACTACTCAACGTACCGGTCACAGCACCTTTACAGAGGCTTTTCTTATATATGTGTATATATATATATATATATATATATATATATATATATACACACTGTATATACATAGTGCTTGTGTGATCTAATGCTTATAGGACCTTTATGCCCACATTATACACCATTTTGTGTCATCCTGTTTGAATCTGTTCCAAAAACCCTGTTTGAAATTCTGTTCCCTGTCTTCTAATACTTGACTTTTTTTTTAAAGGACTGTTCCATTATCATCTAAAATCTTCATCATCTTCATCTTCTACCGTCTTGTTCTGTGGGGGCGAAGCCAAGGAGCCAATCACAGCAGTCATCAGGTGAGAGAGTCCATCACATATACAGTAGATGGATGGAAACAAACACACTCACACTCACATTTACAGCACAGTCAGTTGCAAACCCAACAAACAGAAAGATCATCAAGTTACCGCCTGAGGTCAGAGGTCAGACTGCGTTAAACATGGACATGACAAATGTAGCTCTGGGCTGCATACCTATTGGTTATTTTTGTTTGAAGGGTCAACAGTTTACTTTGCATTAGAAGTGTAGCACCATCTACTGTCAGCTTACATCTGCAAACAATGTCCTTGTTCATGAGAAATAGCAACATCGTCTTCAGTGAAGCCATACAACTGCCGGATTATAAGAGAAAAAAAGCAAAAACAAAACTCGACAATTTGACGTTCCTGTCTTGGAGCTACACAAATGCTTTAAATGTTCTTTATTTATTAAAGAAAAAAAAAGAAACAAACAGACAAAAAAAAAAGCCTGGGCTCCTGAGTAAACACTAACAGTGATGTAAACATCCAGGGTGGAAAATATGGCAGCATAAACCCCAACTCTAACCATTAGACTGTGTATAAAGCTAGCATGGCAGCGCTAATAACAAACACATGCGCTCCTCCTGGTGCTCCTGTCCACAAACTGGAGAATAAAAGAATAATTAGGAAAAGATGGAGGAGGAAGAGACAGAGACGGGGCAGGAAGTACGTTGAAGGTCTGCAGTCAGCAGAGTGGAAACATGGAGTTGGAGGAAAGAGTTCAAATAAAACTGCTGGTGAACTTGGAAAACAACAACTTAAGAAACAAAACATGGAAAAATGTTTTCCACAGTAAACAACAAAGAAAAACAGTTTTTTTGACCAAATGTAAACTGGTGTTTTTATTATTACTGCAGCCTCCACATAAATCACTGATCTCACTGGTCTTGGCAACATTTGCCACTCTGTGTTCTTGAGGTTGGATTAACAAAGCATGAGAGAGGAGGATAAAAGCGACGTGTTGTGATTTTAACCCCGACTGCAGCGGCAGGTCGGTCTCTGAGGACGAACGCACACATCAGTCATCCTTATTGAAACAGACGTGGACGGAGAAAAATGAAAAATCACCTCCTCACCTCGTTGGTCGTGTGTAACAAGACAACGAGGATAAGTTTGCACTCAAATTGAGACCACGTTTTTGAAGGTTCTGTTTGAATAATGCTGACTTCATCAAAAAAAAAAAATAGTAACAGAAGACCAGGGAGCAGTGTGAGAAAGGAGATGTTTTCTTATTTCCACAGGGGTGTGATGTAATATTACATTTATTATTCTTCTCACATCATCTGCTCCTGGGGATACTTTTTTACTTTAACATTGAATTTAGTTTAAGTTTAGTTAAGGATTTATGATCCGGTCCAACCTGAAAAAACAAGTGGAAATTTCGAATTTGACAGCCAGTGTCTGCTTCAGATCGTGCTTTTCTTTACTCAGCATCTGTATAAAAAAAATAGGCACAGTGTTACAGTGGATACAGTTTTAGCACCTTTAACAATATCCAGGAGAAGATATTGAGACTTTATTAACATAAAAACAAATGGAAAATATAAGATAACAAAGATTATTATTATTATTGTCATTATTATCATTATTGTTATTATTATTATTGTCAAGTGTCAACACCATCAGTAATTTAAAACCTCAGTTTGCCTTTTCTATCTAATGAACCGGCCAGATTGTTTTAACCCAATCCCTGGTGGCCTACAGTGGTACTGCTGCCAAAACATCTCTTTGACTCCAGAAATGACAATCCCAGAGGAAATTCTTCTTTTTTACAGCCGTAGTAATATCCAAACCACCTGATGACATCTCTGAAGTGAAGTTGTTGACGTTATTACGTTTTGACCCACTAGTCACTACCTTCTGAACAGGACACACGTGATTCTCAGAGTTTAAACCCAATATCCAAATATTGACTGCATATTACTGCGAAAAACACTTTAATTATTGAATGAATACCTGCTGCATATTTGGCTGAAAATACAACACAAACACAGCAGAGTTTAAACGAAAGCCTTCTGATGGACATCGTCTCACGTTTTGGCCCACACACACACACACTCAAACCTGTACACTTGAGTGGTAAAAAGAAACACAACCCCTCTGAATAAAGACCAAAGTAATTGCCCCTCAAAAGTGAAGCCAGAGTTGGGAGGTTAGAGAGCACAGTTAGAAACGTCTTTGATGAATAACGAAGTTAAGCCGTCTGTGAAAATATGAGGGAAAAAAATGGAAAAACAATATTCTGCTGTCGGCCTATTAATAAATCAGACATTCAGTGATTATCTGTAAAAAAGAAAAAGAAAAAAGAAGAGAGAGAGCGCGAGCTCGCAGTCAAAGAAGGTAACGGCGTTTCTGAAACATAAAACAAGTCAAAGTAAATATACCGTGTCTACTTATAGCCTTGTCCTCTGGAGAGGACCACCTCCGTGCAGCTGCACCGCTTGACATCTGTTTTGCAGCTTGACTGGTTTATGTTGAGAAAGCAGTGTGTGTGTGTGTGTGTGTGTGTGTGTGTGTGTATCATCCTTGGCCCGGGTCCATGAGGTTTTGACAGTTGGCTGCAGGCGAGGTCGTAAAGGTTGCAAAGGTTGGACTGGGCAGAGGAAGAGCTGATGAGGAGATGAGACGAGCAGTGTGGAAACTGTGTCTTAGATGAAGAAAAAAAACCACCAAAGCCTTCTTTCACTAATCAGTACAGATGAATGTAGCAGCAGAGCTGCTGACGTGATATGACATTTGAAAATGTTCCTTTTTTCAGGTTTCTCCTCTGGTTCTGACATGTAAATACAGCCAGTCACTCCCATGGTTTTCTGCAGCAGCACCATATGGAAGAAATTTGGCTGAGCTCTCCTGACTCAGTGTTCCATCTGCCAGCACGCCTGTGCGTCTTAAAAAAATACTGTATGTTTGCGACGGACGTAAACTACACTGAAGTTTGACAGGGTGATGTCAAAATAGAGATGTTTTTTCTTTATTTCCAAGGATTTATTCATCTTTTGAATTTACACTGCTTTTATTGAAAAGCCTTTGATTTATCGGTGCTAAATCACACTAACTGTATGGAGCATGCCAGGAAACATCGATCATTTCTGACACGAGTACAAGAGAGCAGGAAGCACTGCAATCTAAATGTGATACGTTTTCCTAAATCCTTTATCACATCTGCATAATCTGTTTAGATTAAATGTATATACTGTTCATAAACAGTGAGGAACCGACAGATGATCAGAAATAGATTAGTCCAACTATATAACTATCGTTGAGTCTGCTGGTGCAGCATGGAAATGACTTAGTACTTTATCCGAAGTTAAAAAAAAGTCTAAAGAAAACAAATAAATACTTTTAGTTCTGACACAGAGAATCATACACATGAACCGTTTTGTTAAAGTTCATTTATTGATAAATGTATAAAAGACTTTAATGACTTTAATTTTGGCAAAGCAAACCAGATGTTTTTGTAAAAAGCAAACACAGAAAAGAACATTTTAAAAAGCGTATAAAAAGTCTAATGAAGCAAACAACTTCTTTCCAACACAGAAAATAAACAACTCGCCGCCACGACAGGCTGGGTGACTGGATTCATCAGGGTGCTCAACACCTGGTTTTCAGGCACAAAAACCTAATGTAGTAAAACATGTGTGACTGTCCTTTTTTTTGGAACAGCACATAAATACATCAAATGTCTGCATCAACCACAGGCAGAGTTAAGAGCCAAATGACGTCAAATCAACATGGAAGTTTTTTTATTGGCCAAATGGAGGGACTTTAGGTCTCAGATAAGATGATTATGGTTGGAATAAATTAATGATTGTTGTAACAAACAAACAAACAAACCTAATGACTGTAATAAAAACTAAAAGTTGTAATTTTTGACCAACAATAGGACAAAGTAATCAACAGTTTACAATGATAAAAAAAAGTCTCACTCTGTATGACCCACACCCCATGATAAAGATGAATGGGTGTTTTTCAATTCATCCTGTCAGACCACCAAATTAAAAACTCCCTGAACAAAAGCCACAACCCTGCAACGTTATTAGATTACAAATAACAAAAGTTTACTCATGTATATTGTGTATATTTTCTTTCTTCTTTGGGCCTTTAGCATCAAAGTTATTTTGGCTGCTATTGTATTTTAACTATATTATTAATTTTTTTATGTAAATATATTTTTAAACAATTAGGAGGAGACTTTCCGGGCCATGTACACATTGCGTTGAGACTCCTAGAAACCAAATCTACGTATGACATTTACACAATCCAAGTGTCCAGCACAGATTAAAAAACAAAAAACCTCACTGAAAAACCTTTGGCCTAACAATCATGTTCTCGACTCCTCAGCTCACCCCTCTTTGGTCCCAGGCCTGTCAGGAAACTGCTGTGGTGTAAAAGCTCTTCCATTATATATCTTTCTCTGGTAAATGTACTTGTATGTTTATATGAACAAATGCCTTATTTTTTATTTTTGCATATTAAGCTTCAGACACATGGACTCGCTTCCACTTTACTGCTGCAGAAACATGGGAGCACAAACTGACAGCCTGAGGAAATCCAGGCCTCGTCCCGCCTACTCTACAACATGAAGGCTCAGAAAAGTAATAGTTTTCATTTGATAGTGATTATACCTTTGTACAAACAGACTAATGGGTAGAATATTCCGTTTTTGAGCAGCATACTGTCCACAGAGGACCATTCAGCTGACCTGCTTTGGTGTCACTCCTCCAGCTGTCAGTCAGACAGACAGGAACTCTGTTGCAGATGCTTCACAAAGAAATGGTTCCACACAACAGTGGGAAACTGCCTAGTTTTTTCGTGGTTTGGAAACAGACTTTTTGAGCGAAGGATTCTTTGAAGCAGGGTTGGTGTCCTGATCTGGGTGAGTTTGTGGAGTCTTGGACTCGTAGATCTGTTTGAGGTTGAGGGTCTGTTCTTCCTTGGTGGTTTCTCTTTGGGCTTGACGCAGCAGACGTTTCATGGTCTTCACCTTCTCCCTCAGGTGGCTGTTGGCTTTTTCCAAGGTGCGCACCTTCTGGGATAGAGTCCTCACCTGCTCCTCCTCCTCAAACAGGGCTTTCTGCACCTGAGAGCAGAGTAACTGTGGAGAGAAGAGGGAGACGTCTTTATTCCCCCAGAAAACAGTGAATAAATGTGTGAAGGGTTAGCAGGTCTCCATGGAAACGTGGTTAACAATGAGTCATCCACCAACTCCTACTGCTGATTGTGTTAATAGTCTCCAGGGGAGCTGGAGCCAGTCACAGATGACAGTGGACACAGTTTATCCCTAACTAAGGCTGGAATATGGGTTCAGAGGAAAAGAATTCCGGCTTGACAACAACCTTATTAAAATAATTTTTTAGTGTGAGACTGTGGTGCCTTCATCAATGACATGTGTGCAGAAATGTTTGTTTTTGAGCTCTCCGTCTGGACTCATCTGAGAGTGTGACAGCAGTCGTTTCATTCTGGGACGTTTGTAGCGAAACAATAACAGGAAAGTTAGGAGTGCTGTCAGGTGTTAATCACTTCACACAATGATACACACTGTACTGTATGGCCAGTATTTCTGTCCTCCACACACTCAGCGTTGATACATGTCATCATTAACAGAGAGCTTAAAATACCACGTCAACACCAGGCATGTGTTTGTGGAGGCTTCAGGTTCAAGTCAGATGCCTGGCATCTGTCAGGTCAGCTTCACCGACGTGCTGGGCAGTAAAATGGAACTGTAGACTGTTAATCAGGAGTAAGGACCAACTATGGTGGGTCTGTAGTGTGGTGGTTGGCATGTCTGATCCTGGAGGGTGCTGGGTTTGATTCCTAGAGGAACCACATATATTGCCTTGGATAAAAGCATCTGCTAAATGCATAAAAATGTAAACTGTAAACAGTTGTGAAAGACACCCATTTACCTGCTGTTATTGTCTGACTGTTCCAGGACTATACTGTACCACTTCATAAGATTTTGTCCTATTTAGGAATGTTGATTTCTCTAGATTAATCATGATGACTTACTGTCCTCCTATTTACATATACAGCATAAGTAGCATCACCCAGTCACCTCAAAACCCAAGAGGCTCAGTGCAACAGTCCCAGAGTCATGGGATCATTCACACCTGTGACCGCTCAAACTGCCGGGTGCACAGGGCACATTCTGTGGGTAAAAACGCCCATTTTCTTGTGTATTTATTTAGAGCAGACCCCCAGAACTAGAGTTAAATGTCAGATGTGACAGCGTGTTTATTTAGCTCATAGATAATTAGCCGTTTTGAACCAGATCATGTGTCACGACACTAATTATTTACTTCCCAGAATTGTATTGTATTCTGTGAAAAAATGCATGCATTGAAATCACACTTGGACATTTGTTCCATCGTGACTGGCCTCTGATTACATTTGTCGCAGGTACAATAGTTGTTTTTGATACAGTATGACTCAGTGGAATGAGACCTCTGGCATGTTCTACGACCAACAGCTGACTCAGCATTTTCCACTGTAGGTATAATGAAGAGATTTAAATAGGAACATTTTTGGCATCAACTAATTAAAGAAGGAGATTTAATGGAAATGTAAAAAAAACTACCTAACCACTAAGTACTTTTAAATGGTATGTTTCATGCCACAGAGTCATTAGTCAAACGTATGTAAGGAATTTAATGCGATGTTTGTGCACCATCCAGTCAGGACGACCTGCGGAGTAGTTGTAGTTTGGAGAGACAGATAAATCTGAGGTGAGTGAATCTGTAACACAACCCTCTCTCTGTCTCAGTGATGATCCCAGAGTCAGATGAAACCCAACATGTCTGTGAAAGTCTGAAAGATGATCTGAAGGGTCCAGACCTCTTCTACAGAAGGTAGAAACAGAATTGCTCCAGATGCTCCTGAGTGCATGTCCGCCTGCCTGAGTGTGGATTTCCTCCACTGAGTCGAATGGTTCCACATGGGCCAGTGTACAACCCTGATGTGAATTCCCTGCCATCAGATAACAACCGCTGTGGGCCTGGGGGAAATGTTAAAAATGTGCTGGCAGCTCCGTGCTGGTTTGTGCACTGCTATCTTTATTATTAGCTCTGCACTTTAATATTTAGACACGCTCTTTGCCGTTGCCCAATGGTGTGTTTAAAGGGTTATGAAACTTTACAACGTGAAAGTTGAAACACAAACCCATTATGTGAAATGACAAAACCAGGACCGTGGTTAGAGTCATGGCCTCTCGACGTGACGGTCAGAGACTGAGGCAACTCCAGTGTATCATGTGTATATATATATATATATATATCGTGTATACTGGTAATTTTGCTCCAAATTAGTCCCTTAGTTACCAAATTGTAAAACTAGTGTTGGGTCAATATTAAATGTTTTTAGTTACAATGCAGCAAATTATTCTCATGTTCAGTAAATTCACTAAATTCTATAAAATCTTAATTGGACTTTAATGGCATTCTCACATTTGAATTATGCATCTTATAAAGTTCATTAGTATTTGTCAAAAGTAGACAAAATTAACTCTTTGCATTACAAGACATGTTGATTTGTGATTAGCTATCTGATAGCATATGTTAGCTAGCTCTGTTAGCCAGCGCTACATATCTCTGTGGTTATAAGTCCATAAGAGCTGTCATTTCTATGATCCAACACAGTTAAACTGGAGCCGAGAAGAGCAGCTAACGTAACCTGGAAGGGTTATGAAAAGAGCATGTACCAAATTCACATTTGTGTTAGTACTAACAAGATAAGCCCATCACTTTGTGGAGTTTTTTTCTGCCAAAGGCAGTAACTTTTAGTGCATTAGAGAAAATCCCTTTCATCCAATAACTGTGTTAAAAGATCCAGGGAGGTAGGAGACAGAAGAGTGAAGGTAAGACGCGCTGCTGGAAAGTGTGTAACTTCTTAGCCTTCAGGTAGCATTAAGTTAGAGACCACCATGTTTCTCTGGTTAACAGAGCCACATTGGCTCAGGTCTAATGTAGTTATCACTGCAGCAGAGCGCTTCTGTCCCTCTGCCTTTAACTGCATCACCAAACTACAGGGTTTTAATTTCCAGAAAGTGGCCTAATTCTCAAGCAGAAATTGTGTCAAAAAGTTGAATATTAATATCTTCAGAACATCCCATAAACACAGTTGTCCTGTTTTTGTGAGGTTTTGAAATTTTGTTGTTCTGAAGTGCGCTCGATTTCACCGTCCAAACCGAATTTGCTCAGCCTAGAACAATGTCTGTTTCTATTTTCCTGAGAGGAAATCTAATAATGTGAATGATGTAAGAAAGCAACTCTGATCAAAATTTGAAATGTCTAAAATGTCGCTACGCAATTATAATCACAGGCCGGACCCAAAGGCTTGCTGTTAATGGTAATGGAAACCATGTTTTTTATTCTTTCTACTCATTGTGATTTCTTTTTCTTTTTTGGACATTTAACAAATGATTGGTAACAGATTGAAGAGTGACCTAAATCAAGGCAGATTAGGCCCGAGGTTTAGATTCATTAGAGGGGATAAAGAAGTGGTGAGTGAGGGGAAAAGACCGATGTCCTGGAGCAGAGGCTGAGACAAACTCACTTGGATTACAGATGAAGGAGGACCAGGTGTTGGCCTCTGGTGTGTGTGGGTGCAAATAAGTTAAAATAACAGGGAGGTGTTGACGTTTGGTTCACGCCGTCCTTCAACCTGGGATCCATCATTATGAATGTAAAAGTTTTCAACAGTCCTCCTCACACACACTTTCCTCCTCATCTTATCTGTTTTTCTCAGTGTCTGGAATCCAGAAGCTATGTTGTAATTAGGGATTGGAATGTACTCTCATGATGAACGCACATACGCTGGTTTTATTTCACTTTGTGATTGTCTCTATTGCTTCCAGAGGAGCGTGATGCATTTTTCCAGTCCATCACCAATTCATCATCATCTTTTCAAACCTCTCATGTTCTCCAGCTAGACACTTTTTCACTCATGTTTCTACTTCCTCTGTAATGAATTTCATCTGAGGCCTGCAGCTAATTATTTGTTACTTGAGGTTTCCATTTATAATCACTTCAGTTCTCAAGAAGACAACTCAAAAAAGACCCAAGTTGTGACAGATTTCTTACTTTTATTTCATAGACCCTGGTCTTTGGCTTACGCCACAGACGTTCTAAGGGATTTGATTCAGGGCTTTGTGCAGGGCGTTAATCACATTCGTACGAGCTTCTGGAGTTGGTTCTTCAACGTCTGTGAAGAACAATTTTGGTGTGAGGTTTTTCTTGATCTTCACCCTCACAGTCCATTCCAGTGCAGGTCCTTGTGACCTTACTTTTCTGAACTTCCATGTTCAGTCATTAACTGTTTTTTGACACTCATTCTTCAGACTGCGCTCTTATTCACTTCTTATTTACAGCTTCACTACTTTTGTTCTCTGTGGATCTCTTTAAGCGTCTTAAAAACACCATTAACAACACTAGTTATTGACCATTGAAAAAGTTTTGATATCTTCACATAGTGTCTTTCTTCTTTATGAGCTTTCCAAAAATATTTTTCAAGTTGTTTTTTTGACATGATGATTATTCATGTGACAGCTCAGAGGCCAAAACCAAGCTCTAATATTTTTCTTTCTTTTTCAGAAAAAAAACCTCAGTGTGATCAAAATCTCTTTCATGAGATGTTGGTCCTCAGTGCGAACCAGGCAACACATAACAAATATGGAAAAGAAATGCTGTTTTATAAAAAAGGTAAAATAACCATAGAAACACACAATAAATAAGAATAAATATTAAAAAATAATAACCAAATGACCTAGTTAGAATTATGTAATGGTACACTGATGAGACAGGTCAGTGTAAATCAGTTAGCCCAATTCCAGACAGATTACTTTTACCCAAAGTTGTTAGCAATTGATTTAAACCTCCAGAGAGAGTTAGTCTTTAGGTCGTAAATGTTTCTACAGATGTTTCTGTACTAACGCAGTGGCATCATGACAGGAGGAACTTTATCCCACTTCTGAATATTAATTTTTTTTTTATCATATTCTCCTTGGAGACTTGATCTTGCCCTTATTAGTTAAAGCCTGGATTGTTTCGGCACTGATTAATTCTCCATCGCTGTTTCACGTTATTGGCGACAGATGTTTCTGGCTGTAAATATTACATAGAAGTCGTTAAAGGTCCTCAGAGTGTAGTGACTGTGTCTCTACCAATTTGTCCAACCCAATCTCTGTGAATGTGTTGACCCTGGTGATGAGCTACAAGATTACAGTAGGTTAGAATCTTAAGAAAAAAGGTCTCTCCAAGTTTCTTTGAAAACTTAAAAAAAAAACTTTGCACCAATGGCGTATATTTCGGTAGCAGCAGGAGCTAACATAGCTTTATATAATCACGGAATGTTATTAAAATTATTACAATATGTTGAGTAAACTAGACTGTGACTTCTGTTCAGTCAAAAAACCCAAAACAGTGACAGTAACATCCTTATAATTTCATGTTCGTCACACTGCCTGTTGGCTTAATGGATTCCCTTGAATTTAAATGTGAACTGTATGAAAACAACCCTTTAAAAACTGACAGTGATGCACAAGACAAAAAACAAAACGTGCCTAACCAGAGGCATTGTGTACTTTCCACATTAGCCAATGAGTAAAGTATGTACCACAGTCAGATTGTTTTTCATAGATTAGGTAGATGTTGGCTTGTTCTGGTGAACACATGTTTGGTGTGGTGTTAAAAAGAAAAGACTGTTACAGACTTGTAGAAACCCATCCTTGTCTCGGATGGACAACGTGTCTTTTGGCTACATTGATCCACACTATACGGTGAGAGAGGTTCCTCATGAGTCAAGTGGAACTTGTGGTTATTTATAGTCACGTGGCATGTATTTTTCTTCATTCTTCACAAGTCTGACAGAGTTTAAGGATCTAAACCCTTAAATCCTAAAAGTGACTCTAAAGCAGTCACAGACTATTGTCTCCATGTGATGTCTCTCCAGTATTAGGGGCTCTTGCCTTTGAGGATACAAAAATACTGCGTCGAACAGCGAGAGGGTTTGACAGGGGTTGAGTAGATTTATCCTTTAAACATATGTGACTTCTTTGTCTGAAAAAAGCCTCGGGAAATGTGTATTTTCTTTCCCATGCTTTAATTCAATTGGCTAGACCCTTAGCAGTATATCTTTGGAAAAACACAGACACAGTAACAATGGTTTGTGTTGTGTGCACCACAACATTTAGCCTACTTATGAGCAGGATACGCTCCTTCCTCTAAGTACATGTGCAGATATGTGGGGGGTCAGAACTGTGGCTAGGGTGGGTTTTAATTCCTGGCTCCTTCTGTCTGTGTTTACTGTGTTTTTGAGAAAGACTTCTTCAATTAAAGGGACAGTCTAGAATGTCTGTGTAGACATAAGGTAATTATTTGAAAATGATCAGCTCTGACCTGGGGTACTAGTATTCTCCAGGTACTTTGGTGTACCTGTGAAGTCAAAACTCATGCAGGATTAATTGTTAATTGTTTAATTAGTTAACTGTTTTGTCCAAAGCAATGGATTTGAGTGCAAGTGGTTAGCCTATAAAGAGTCAAGGGCCAGAAATGCTACAACTTAACACATCTGCACGTGTTAGTGTTTAGTCGTCACTGGTGGCTCATGCTGTGGCAGCTACATACCCTGTGGTCCTCCTGAGCCTCCCACTCTGGCGTATAGCTGTGAACCTGAGTCCCAGGAGTGCAGTTAGCAAACTGGAAGAGGCTGGCGAATGCACGATGGTTCTCGACTGTGTCGGGGAAGATGGGGTCCTGGAAGTTCACTCCATGAGGGACAATGTTGTAGTTTTCATCCATCCTACAGACATAAATTCATACATTCATAAAACAAAATTTGAAGGTGACCTTTCAACACATGGTTTTACACTAGATGTATAAAAACTGAACAGAGCCCTGAAACATTCTAAATGATGTTCTTTTTAAACCTTGAATTGAAGAGCTTCACAGACAGCTTACAACACAGACTTTACATTTTATAGAAAATTACTTAAAATTCACATCTGAGACCAAAGGATCATCTGGACTATATTAAGTCAATATAATTTATAGTTGTAGTAATAGACCCATATTTCCACATTGTACAGTGTATAGAGCAGTGGTGGACACCATGCAGTAAGATTCTGTTTTGCACAACACAAACACACTCGTGGCAGGACCAAATGTTGCAGCTCACACAGTGGGTGTTAGCACTGAGCCTGTAATTCCCTCCGTTTGTCTGTGTATGTTTTGAGTGAGGGCTGCAGACTTTGGTGAGCTGGGTCAGTAATAACCAAGTCATCTGACTCTGTGAAGCCACTGCAAATAAACACTGGCAATTTTCAGGAAAACAGCTTAAGTTGAAAATTGTTGTTTAATCTCCCTGAGGCAGAGTAAAACGACACTAGAGAGTGCTTTCCAAGACTTTGTGTCCACGAGTTTTAGATGTTTGGAGAAACAGTGACCTTTGCATGTACTAGGTCGTTGTCAGTGTTTATGATGAACATGATAATGGAAATGTGCCATACTCAAAGTATACCTGAGTAACTTTTGTACATTTTTTTAGCATATGTTTGATTTTTTGTTTAGTCTACCATACCTTGAGTTCATTATTGTCACCGTGCACATGGACGTTCAAACTAGACTCTGAGTTTCTGAAGCTGCAAGCACACATGTTACCATTCAAATGGCTGGATTCTAGAGCTTAAACCCAAACATTTGTGCATATTCTGAATTGTTAGCAGAACCCAAGTCTGATACTGTTCAACTTCAGGCATTTTATTGATGATTCAATCCAAATAATGACAACCCAAGCTGAAACACTGGGCATGCTTCATGTCTTCTCCTTGTGATGTCAAGAGCGTTTCCATACATCTGCACTTCATAATAAATCCCTTGTGGGACGTTAGAGAGTTTTGTCATCCCTGTCAGACTGTGTGGCTGTGTGCGTTGAAAAAGAAAGGCACTGCTGACGTGTTTTTTCACCAGAGGCTTCTCAAAGGTCAGGTATCAACACAGTAACCAGGATGTCAGGAGAACTCGATGTCCTCAGAAACTTGACTAGACATTAACACGCCGAAAAAGTAAATAAATACAATAATACAGACATACAATCTCCTGTGTTTACATGGCACACTTGTGGATAAGCGTGACTTCTCATCAAGTTACAAAAACATTGCTTCCAGCACCAGGATCTATTGCTTTTCATTTACAGTCATGTGGCTGAATCTAAGACCCTTTTATTCATTTGTTTTCTTTTGAAAAAAGTCCAGTGAGGTCAGATATAGACTCAATTTTTCACAGTGGACATTTGGCTGACGCAGCACACTTTATCTGCCTTCTTTAATGCTCCTCAGGGAGATCTACCCGTGCATTTTTCTCCATGTGCAGCCCTGATTCGCCCTGTCCCAGGAGCTTCAGTATCTGTGATGGATTAGAAAAAGTGTTCTGGTCAGAGACAGTGTTGTTGAGGCTTCGTAGCAGGAAATGGACGTCTGCTGGAGACAGCCTAGAGAACCCTTCAGTTTTGGCTTCCAACAGTACAGTCGTTGAAGCTCTGCTACATGTCACTGTGAATATTTGGGCATTATTGTGCCAAATAACAGATCAGACAAAGCTTTAATGAAAGGTACTCCGAAGCAATAAAGGCCCATAGAAAATGATCTGTGCATGGTCCACGTCCAGCAGCTTTGTGTTTACAGTTGTTTCCCCAAATATTTAAACACTTTTCCAGAAACTGTGGGTCAGTTTCTCAAAACCCCAACTGAAGAGACTTAAACTTCACGAATCTCTGCCAAAGTCAAACACAGCGACTCGGATCTCTAATCTCTCTTCTCAAAACAAATTTATTCCTCCAAAAATATACACAAAGGTTTTATATGCTCATATCATGGAGAGCTTTGAGTAAACATAGACTTAATCGGTCAAAATCATGAGCATGAAAGTGCTTCATGTGTGTTTTAGCATCACTATGATTGTGTTTAGATTTAAACGTGGGTGGGATTGAACCTTGACCTGATGCCAGGTCAAGGTTCAATCCCAATTGTACCATGAAAATTAAACTTTACTGTAGTTTACTGTAGTAGCTTGTCCACTTCGCCCTCCATAGAATTGTTTCTATGGAATTACAATGATCCCTTCACAGCTCCAGTTAAATGTGTAAAAAAAGAGCCTAGAAGAATATTTCAATATAATTATGCAGATATATGAACAGTAAAAAAATTTAAATGTGTGTTGTTTATTCAGCCCTTTTCCGCCCCGTCTCCTCCAACACTGTGTTCTGCTCTGGACCTTTAATGGTTTTAAGACAGTGTTCCTCTGCAGAACACAATCACACACATCTGTACGGTTTTACATACATGATGTGTAACATATGGTATGAAAACACCATTGATGTTGACCCCGGTGCAGGCTAGACCCTAATGTGGGGCAGCCAAGCATTAAACTTGAGGAATGCCTTTCAGCTGCCCCCTGCCCAATGACTAACTCTTCTTCTGTTTGAGAGGAGAGGCAGACTGTGAGAAATATCAGTACAGCCTGTCAGCACAGGCCGTCTATCTGTGCAGTGATCATCACTGGTTTATTTCAGCAGTGCTGGACTGTCTAGAAGGAGGTCCCGTAGCCACTGCTGGCATGCTGACACTGTAACTGTAAAGTCAAATTCTGTGCTGGTTCACCTTCAGCTGTTGAGAAAGGTCTGGCTCTGCAATTACACTGGCAGGGATGCAACAGTTTCCTGAGCAACATTGTTGTTTCTGTCCAACACCAGTTTAATCTTTTGTTTTAATCTAAGTGGAAACCTTGGCAGCTTATTAAGTACATTATTAAACTGCAATCATCACATCGTCAGACACAGATTAAAAGCGAGAGGGTGTGGATTTTTTTGCCACAATCTGCCTGTAGAGAAATGTTTTCTCACTGGCGAATTTTTGATGGAAGGCTTTTCAAGTCACACTTTTCTTTCAGTCCTGCACAGGTTTAAAGAGTCACTGGCTATTCTTTACACCAGGAAAACTCACAATAATACAAGTATTAAGTACAATAATCAAACTTCTACACATTAGGACTGTCGACCAAAACATATCTGTCAAACCCAGAGTTGATCCAAGAGTCAGGATTTAAGAGTTTTATTTTTTCCACACACAGTTATACACAACACTATGTGCAGTCAACTTTTGTTTTTGTACCTGCATCCATTTCAAACAGAAATTAAATTATTATATAATATATTTACAGCATATATAGAAAAGAGCAGGGTATTACATCTGAAATTATACCCCTCCACCCCGAAGGAACTATAACCGAACCACCAAAGCCACAGAAAGTAAGTGTTACCTCATGCAGACCAAACACAACATCTATGATGTGAGGACACATCTCCTCATTGTCCAATTCATACTTTAGCCAATCCTAGCTGAAGTTAAATAGAACACGGTGAACACCTCATACCTGATCACATGAACCATAGGGGAAAACCAAGTAATTGAGGGAAACCTGTGCATGCAAGGGGTGAACTTGCAAATGGGACAGAGTAAAACCACCTGGCTGAGCCAGGATATAAAACTGGCGACCTTCTTGCTCTAATGCCCCAGCTCTTACAACTCCTAAACCATACAGCTCTTCACCAAAATGCCTCACTTCACCCTACACTAACCTTGCCCTAAAAAGGTCCTTGACCCTCGAAGAGTTAATTGAAACAACATTTCATGTTGTCCTAAATGCCTGACAAAGACATGCATGTGTGCATACACACCACACAAACCTGGCCTCCATGAGGAAGCCATAACGGCCAACCACAGTATTTTACCTATCAGTGATTTTACGACCGTTCTCTTGTCTGGTTTATACATTTACCTTTCACAGATGCGTAGTGTGTCTCAGAGGTTGGCCAAACTTTAAATCTGAAGCCAATGGTGATGTAAGTCAAGTGTATGAATGAGAGACAGCTGGAGGTTCTTGTCTTCTCTGCAGTCCTAACAGCCTCTGCTCCAAAACCAAATAAAATTTAACTACTTGAAAATATACATTTGCGGCTTTGATGTTCCAACATGTTTTCCTGTTGCTCTGTTGAACATTCACACTTCTGATGGAACAGTGCTCATTATTACCAGAGCAAAAATAATTTACAATACATATTTTCATGAGATATTGTTTGGGGGGAAAAAATTCTCTCTTAAAGACAATTCTAAGTTTTAATTTTACCATGTTTTGTCTCAGCCACAGTGTGTTGAGAAAGATAATTGGCAAAATAGAAGGCTGCAGAGTAAGGCAAACTCCACACATCCAAGCCATGACTGAATTATGATTATGACATAGAGAAAGATAACAAATACTGAAGTCTTGACAAACTAAATCATATTTATTTATTTAAATAGCAAAGCAATATCACTACATATATTCCATTTAAGTCCAAATTTGAAATCGAGATCCTTTCAAATGTTCTTCAACTTTCGGGAAAAGAAACAATAAATGAAATGAAGCTTGATCAACACCTGATGCATAGCTAATTTCAAATATGTTCATTTTATTGAGGGTGGAAGAACCTAGTCGAATAAAATGTAATAAAAAATAAAATTTGTCAAAGCTGTTCGAGACACTTGAAAGATGTCTCTGAACACGTTTGAGTGATTAAAATCAGATGGCTTTAGAAGTAATAACATCTGGGATAGGACCTTTAACTGCCCTCATAAGGTCTTATAGGACAACAATATGCACAACTGGGGAGATGAATCCTTCCAGGGTAGAAAGAAGTATAAAGGGCCACAAATATGAAAAAATAAAATAAAATAAAAAAATACACATAGAGGTGCAAAACTTGGTCTTGGACCCTGACATAAAGGTGCAAAACTTGGTCTTGGACCCTGAGTACACTTTTCTCTATCTATCTATCTATCTGATCTATCAGATCTGCTCATGTCTGTCTGTCCTTAAACGTCCTTTCACCGTATGTCAGAATGACTTTGTTGTAATTGTAACTAAAGATAATCTCGTGTCTCACCTTAAGAAGAAGTAGTAATTATTGTTTTTGATGACACTGTATGAGTAGCAGGGGAAGTATCCCAGACCGCTGACATTAAACCTGGAGCCGGCCGGGACCTCCAGCATGCTGCCCCACGCCTGGTCACACTGCAGCTCGATCTCTGCAGAGAAGAGCAGGTCCGAGTCCGGCTGCTGCCACGGCAGGTAGTTGTACACACTGTACGACTCCTTGTGCAAGGCCAACACCTTGGCAAAGACTATGATCTCCGCAAGCTCGGCTCGGCACGCTTCTGTCTGCGGTCTCCAGTCGTGGGCCAGCTGGCATCCCCAGTTTCCATCGACACCAGCCGCTGCCACCGCAAACGCCAGAATAATCCACATGGTCCCACCGAGTGTGCGGGTGCACCGAGGCTGATGATGGATGAAGAACACTACGGACAAACAAGAAAGAAACCTACTGCAGTGTGTTCACTCCATGCATTTACTCCCAACAACTGCTCTACCAGCCTAAGCAGTAAACCCTTCACAGACTGATGCTGGTCCTCTATCTGTGGTCCTCAGTTCCTCTGTAGGTGGATCAGCTCATTCACTCCAAGCGGCAGCATCCACTGCAAAACTTTGCCTCAGCTTCAGTCAGATATGACGCCAAAGTCGGAAAAAAGCCCGTATAAGTAAAAGAAACCAACGACTGTAATAACTTTCTGGTAGTAATAACAAACAGTGGACAGCTCCACCAGTCAGTGATGTAATGTCGTACTTAAACAATGCTTGGCTTCTCACTACAGAACAAAAAAAGGAAATTTTAGAAATACATTTCACGAGCTATACTGCCCTCTAGTGGTAATGTATTGGTCTATAAAATGTGTAAACTGGAGCTGCGCTTCAAGTCTTCTTCGGGTCACTTCTTTCTCTGTAGGTTTAGAAATAAGCAAGTGGACTCGTAATAAACTCTGAAATCCCTGTCGTCCATGACGCGCTACCAGGTTAGAGTAAGGGTTGTATCAACATCAGAAATACTTTATTGGTTGATTGTTGAAAAGAGTTTCTAAAGAAGTTGTTGCATGTTTTTAAACAGTACTTGAAAAACCCTTATGAATAAAAGTATCAGGAAAGTACTAAATACTTCATTTTAATTGTAGTTAAGTTAAGTTAATGAAGTAATTTTTTCTGCTTGAATATTTAATTTTATTGGCGAATAAAAAGTTAAATGAAAATATTTATTTGGAAATATTTTGGTGGAACACCAACGGTTGTTGTAACTTTGACGTCTGACGACATACTTCCTATTTCCGACAGCAAGTGAAAGCATCACACTAACAGAAGGCTGTGACTGTTACGACTGAACTATTTAGCTTTAGCACGTTAGCAGGAAGCTGCCACCGACAGTTTATACAACTCTCATCTCAACATGTAAGTCTGCATCGTTTATCAAACTCTTTTTATTTTAAGCTTTTGAAACTTAAATATTAACACAACAACCCAGCTGTTTGTGTGCAACAGGATCACAAGAAATGAAGCAACGCCCAAAACTTGGTGGCTAAGTTGCAACAAGTGCTACATTCGTATATTTGTTTTGTTAAACACGACGTCGTGTTGTATTTTTTTCTATAACACAACCACTATTTCCATTTACTTATGATCGTAATTGTTTTAACATCTGATAGCTAAACACTGAAGTCGTAGTAAGGCTTAGAGGAAGTTCATTTGCTAGCTTATCTGTTTGCGCAAGGCAGTGTAATTTGACTTAAGGACCACTTCACATACAAAAAGTTACGTAGTGTATTTACTACTCTGTAAAACAGAATTAAATAACTTAGAATAGGACGCTATTATGTCCAGGAAAAGTTGTCCATTTTTGAACGCTCAAATACGTATTAGTTGTCTTATATCCAGTTTATGGTGATGTCAGACTAAAACAAGAAGATGAACAAACTTCTTTGCTGCAGAAAATGAACACGAGCGTTCATATAACATCTCCGTTTTTTGTCACAAGACTTAACAATAATCAGATACAGTATGTGTGGCGTGACTGTGACTTTTGATGGCTGTAACACGGTGCAATGTTATGCTTGACAACTACAGCTATTTACTGTTTCTCTGAAGTCTCGTGATGGGGTCAGTGAAATACTTTTCTATAAAAAGACAAACTTGTGGGAAACTTAATCATTTTCCATCTGAAGCTGATTGAACCTTGATAACTACATCATACCCTGTGAATGGCTTTCACATTTCCTTCAATCATTTAAATCCTTATGTGTGACTGTATAAAATGGCAGTGCAATGTTACAGAGATTATCACATGGTTTTTATCCCATATTATAAGCGAGATTGTAATAAAAATTACAATTAAATAAGTATTTTTGTGTTTGTCTGATAGTGACAGTGTCCTTAGGAAGCCTGGTATGAGGGATGCCTGTGGACTTTTGTTTTTATTTCCTAGAGTTTCACATATTCTGCAAATACTGAAAATGATGTTACTATCAATCATGTTTTGGCATATGATAGAAGTGGGTGCTAAATCAGTTTCCTGTATAGTAGTTATTTCAGAAATTCAGAAGATCCCAGCAAAAACATTATATATAACATATAGAAATACAACATTTCTATACGTGTGTAAAAAAAAAAACGTGCTCTCGCAGATTTCTACAGTATGTCACTGGCTCTGTCTCTTCAAGTAACAGAAGAGGGAGGGTTTGAGGTTTGAATCAGTAATCACATGTGACCAAGGCATGTTCAATCATGTAATTAGGGTCAGTAGACATGCCCTGAACTGTTCTAGTGTCAGATTGATGCACGTTTGTTAGATCAAATTGTGTGGACAAAGAGATCTTGTTGTTACTTATTTGGATCACTGTTGTTACTACTTAGGTCAAATGACAGTTGCTGTCACAGGTATCCTTCAGATACATCTCCTAACAGTAGTGACGCAATTAAGACAGCACTGCTGTCACACTATATGGACTCACGTTTTTGATGCTCTCATTGCACGTGAACACGTGAACTGAGGTGGGCCTACTGTGGTGCGTCATTTTTTTAATCCAGTCTACTCTGTGTCAGTGTTGAAGAACCCTAAATTTATCAACAAGGACACGTAGACCATGCACATGTACAAGTGCACATGACATGGGTATGTGCTGTTACTCGTTCTCCTCAGCATCCTGACGATATGTAGTAGGATGACTTTGATTTCAGCTTAAGCCCATAAATAATGTAGAAAAATAATGTTGTAGCCTGCCCATAGTATTTTTGAGCTGAACTGTTTTGTCAGCAACTTAAGACATTAAATCTAATACATATCATGAACTACTGTGGCTTCACCATTAATTGAAGCTCTGTGTCAGCTAGAAGATGACATAGATTCTGTATTTGGGTGACTGCCTTAAGTAACTGGCTCACTTATTCCTCTTCATCCTTGCCAATTTCTCATCACATCAAATTGCCTTAGCCCCAGTGCTGCTTAGATTTATAAATGTCAGGACAATTAGTCCAGTGTGTAAGTAAATCTTTATATTCAGGTAAAGAATGATTGTTTAAGCTTAAAGACATCAGTTTTATTTTGCTTGGTTATCATGTCTGCTGTCAGGAATGCTTCTTTATTTCAGGAGCAGTTCAGTCTCACGTCACATGGGGGCAGTAATTAACTGCCGTACTTTCTCTCCAGTTGTAAACTTATTTCGTTCACCACTAAGGATAAGATCAAGTAGGGCCACGCTAATGACTCTTCTAACTGAACACTGAACTAAGAGGCATGCCAGCGAACAACATGTTATGCAGAACACGACGTCACATTAAAATAAAAACGTTTTTCAACGACTTTACACTGTATTGCAAATAAAAAAGCTTCCTTTCACTCTGATGGCATGCTTGCTTGAGCGTGTCCGGGTGACTACTGTTGTTGTTGTGTAGACACGTGAAAATGCAACCTGGTCGGCGGGCCTGTCAGTCCTCTCTCACAGCAGAGCAGATGGGGTGATAAGATTGGTGGATACGTTTGGTTGCACATATTGTCAACACCTAATTTTTATATGTATTGCAGATTTACAAGCACGTGGACAATTAATGTAGGGTTAAATTAAATGCAACATTGAAATTCAATTGCAAGGTTCTGTTCTATGCATTTGTTTGTGACTGGTTGTTGTTTTATCTTTTTCAGGTCAGCCCCCGTTCCAGAAGGCTCTGGCTTAGCCCCAGGCAACAAGCGCCTGCAACAGACACAGGCTCAGGTGGACGAGGTATGATATGTGTCTTTTTACACCACCACAAAGTTATTAAAGGAATAAACTTCACTGGCGTTTTTACATCTTATCACAATGGATCCTTATTGGATGGATTTAAGATCTCCTCCCGTTAACAAATGGCAAAAAAGGTGCTATGTAGGGGATAGATATCCATGACATTAACAATTATATTTTTAAATTATTTTAAAGAATGTATAAAAAGATCAGAATTAAAACAAAAATGTCCCCAACTCTCTTTCTTCCTTCCTCCTTAAGTTAGCATTAGCGCTCCCTGACTTCCCTGTTCCTTCGTGTCTGTCTTAACCAGAGACTTACATAACACATGATGACAGCAGTCACGATGAATCACCAGTGTGGAATCGATAGCTCTTTATTTCTCTGTGTCAGTGAGGCAGCTCACATGTCAGGAAACATGCAGAGCCGTATGGTGGGCATGTTTTCAATGTGTATTTACTGACATATATTTGAATATTTTACCAACTGCTTGTCACCTTTTGGCTACTACATAGCCTTACCCTCAGCCGTGAATCCTATGAAATTAGCCCCTCCTACTGAAAACCTTTGACCTCAGCACACCACACAAAGCTTGCAATTGGCTGGCCATAGTTTATATAATCACCAACTCTATGGTTATGTAAGGTCTGCGTGGGCTTACACACTCTGCCCCACCCTGCAGCACTGTCTGAGAGGTGGGGCAATAAGTCAGGTTTGTGGATCAGTGGAACATTTTATTGGGACATGTGAACACATTTATGTCTGGTACTATAGTACCATTCTCCTTGAGCACATTGAGTGTAGTGAAGTGTTTTAACTGTTTAGACTAGTTACTTAACATATGACATCACTGCTCTCACTTTCTCTTTCTATGTCTCTCTCACTCTCCAATGCAGTCACTATATAAGGTTTGGTTATTGTGTGATTCTCAGGACTATTCTATTCACTTAAATAAATAAATAAATCATTGTTATATTTCCCCTGGGTTGAAAAATCTATGTGGCCAAAGGCTACACCACTGCACATGCAAAAGGTACCAATTAGAAGTGATTGTGTTTAACCTCATATTTCTATTTATCCTTTCTGTTTTCATGGGTAGGTTGTGGATATTATGCGCGTTAATGTGGACAAAGTACTGGAGCGTGACCAGAAGTTGTCAGAACTGGACGATAGGGCAGATGCACTGCGTGCAGGAGCTTCACAGTTTGAGACCAGTGCTGCCAAGCTGAAGAGGAAGTACTGGTGGAAGAACTGCAAGGTCCCAAATTACTGAGTCTCACAATTCAAAACTAAAAGAGCTGCAGTATTATCATTACTAATTTAACCTCACTGCCATTTTCAGATGTGGGCGATCCTGATAGCAATCATAGTGATCATCATCATCATCATTATCAGTGAGTGTTTATCCAATGCTTAGAATATAATTAATTAGTTTGGATGACATCATTTTGCACTGTTAAATTAGTGATATGATTGCAGCAATGCTTATTTTCTAATTTTTTGTTCTGCATCATTCAGTTTGGACTCAGACATCAAATTAGCTCTGGGAAGAAGTGAAGAAAAAACTGAAGATGAGAAGAGCAACAACATGCACACTATTCTCAGTGGAAAAGGTCACATGATTACTGGCTACTGAACTCCAAAATATTTCTCCCCTCCCACAGTGGGTGTTCATTCCTCGTCCTGAATCACCATGGCTGTGTCTGTGTGTGTCCTTGTGTGGTCATCTTTGTGCCTAAGGTAATAGATTTTTACAATGTCATGGTCACCATACTTGATCTTTAGTGTAAGTGCCATGCAACGTGCCAAAGAAGGTGGACTCATACACATGAGAACAGGATCAATATATTTATTGATTACTCATTTAAGAAGTATAATATTATTGACTCTTGTACAGCAAACACACACATACACACATTCTACACTCAGGACGAGAAGTGAAAAATATTGTTGTAAAGTCTCTTACACTTACGCCTGCCTTTTGTGTTCTTACTGTATAAATATTGTTAGCTATTGATTTTGTGCGTTAGTCTAAGATAAGTGCCTCTGATGATATTGATGTGTCAATTTAGTCTCATTCTGACACAATAATTCAGCATTTCATTGAAAGAAACGATTACAGTTTTCAACCTGCACTGTAAATATTTCTGCTTTTCAGAGAGTATTGCCAAAATCACTTTTAATTAGATTTTTACTACTTGTAATTTACAGTTGTCTGTCTACTGATGAATGTTGGTAGTTAATATCTTTTTCTTCATTTCTATTAATTTTCTAGTTACATACAAAAATATTTTCCCGCCCAGCATCAAAGATCAGAGATAACCATCTTATATCTTATCTTAGCATTGAACTTATGTGCCTGAGAAATCAATGACCTTACAGCATCATGTGAATTTGAAAAGAAACTCAAGTGCCACACCCAACATTGGGTATGAAAACAAAACAGGTGCTTTCCATGATGCATTTTCTTCAGTGAAATATTTACTCAAAACATGTACTGCTGCTGTATATAACTGAAGTATGAATCTTAAGTAGCAACAATTGTACAGTTAAATTAAAGGCTTTGCAAAAAAGAATACACATAATGCAGATGAAGCCTACTAGTCCAGTAAATGAAGTTAAAAAGTGACAGCTTAGTCCCACTGACTTTCACTGTAAAAAATACAAACCACCACCATTTGTTACATCATAATCCAGAGACACAATAACACCAACAACTGGAAATTACACACCGTAGCTTAAAAGAGTGAGACTTTCTGAATTCTCTGGCCATTCTGACAAACACTGTACAGTTATATTTTGGAGTCACTGGCATTTATCCCCTGAAGGATCATGTGTGATGTTACACTTACTAGCTTTCTAACAATTTCTTTCGTCTGATTTCTAATTTATGTAGAACTAATCTTAATAGTTTGTTCACTCCTGATTGGCAACATTTATGTTGGTGGGAAGAAAAACTCAGTTGTTTTTGCATCCTCTGGCTTACATCTTTTAAAATAAAAATTTCAAATTATATTCCATATTATTTTGTAAAGTATTTCAGTTTTCTGTTATTTTCATCCATGTTAGATTACACTGTTTTTTGTCAAAATAATCTGGCATTAATTACTTTTCTTTGGAAGATTTAGTTACCCTGATAGGTGAAACTCAAATAACATAACATATAGTCATGTGTTATTGTCATGATGTAAAAATGCCAGTCAGGAAATTTTATTATATTTTAATGCCTACTAAAATATCATCATCCTCCTTTCCATGTATACATAAAATATTTAAATAATTTTCTCCACGTAAGTGCAATTTTACTCTTTGACCCACATTGCCTTTTGTTTGAAATAAATAAAAAAAGCTTATGGTGTCTTGCTTAAGTGGTGTTTTTGTTGTTGAAGTCTGACAGAATAAACATCAAGTTAGGTGTTGATTATTTATTGTGTGCAACCATAGTCACCTTAATCAGATTGTTTACAGCAAACATAATTCAAAAATATACTTATTTCAGGATGCACCTGCAAATTAGCTGCAGATTTCTGCCAATTTGGACAGAAATATATTGCTAGAGAGACAGATTTTGTTGGCTGAAGTTGACAGTGTTACACTGTTGAGAACTTCTGGGTTAATACTGGTTACACCCGGTTTAAATGGATTATGTTTACAAGTTAAAAGGATGGTGAGAAGGATTTGCAAGGACCCTCCAGATAAACATACAGCAGTATGTCCCAGTAGCTTACTATTGCAAACGTTTTTGAGTGAAACAAATTTGGAGTAATTGTTTCTTTTAAAAGAGTGACATTAAAGACACATTACAGACACAATAAAATCTGCTTAAATATGTTTAGTCCTGTGTGCAAGGTTCAAGGTTAAGTACGCTTTTTACAGAACGAGGTTACACCTGCGATGGAGTGTTTGGGTCTTTTCATGCACCAGCAGTGGGCGGGTCCCTGCTTGGAGCTGCAGACCTCACTGGGTGCTGCCGCTCGCGGCTGTTGCGCTTTTCTGTTGTGTAACATGGACATCCACGTGAACAGCGGACAAGCCTCTGGCTGCTTTCTGTACTTGTGACACGCCTACGCTCAGACGTATTGTCCAATCACTTTACGGAAGTGAATTACTCTCGCTCAATCATAGTGGAGTAGGCGCGGTTACTCAGTGCCGGACTCACGTTGCACAAATGTGTCAAGCGTTTCTCTGTAAATGGCGATATAGCTACGTGACGGAGCCGAATTTGACCAGAAATCCTCTATCCTGACATATCTTGGAATCTATCTAATATCCCTATCGTTTTTTAAGACAACGTGGAGCTGGAGCACGTCGACACAGAGGTAAATATTTCTCTACATCATTAGTTTTATGCATTGTCGTCAACGGCTAAATAGTTGAGCTAGCTGGAGCACCTCGCCCCGCGGCACGGGCTATAGGAAACAAGTGGTGTAAACAAACCTTTTCATAGTTTTCTTCCTTCATATTTAGACATTTTTCTTAGTGTGTTTTGTGTAGTGTTGTTTGACCCTTTTAGCGGTAACGTGTGACTTTTGTTTGTGTAGTTGCTGGCTAGCTGCTTGGTTAGCCAAACGGCGCGTTTGCTCATGACGAGTGACGTGAGACTAACGTAACATCAGCAGGAGTTTGTGAATGTAAAAGATGAAGATAATGGCGACTTTACATCGATAAAAAATCATAATAATCACATTAATAACTGTGCAGACAAAGCTGGCAACAGATAATAACATTGTCCTCACAATATTATATATATAAACGTCATATTCTCATCAGCAGCATGCATGTTCATCAATGATATTTAACTGACTGCATTTCTTGGTTTATGTACAAATCATTGTCAGACAGAGTTTGCCTTTTTTCTTTTTCTTTTTACAATTGTGGAGACCAAAAGTCTCTAATTAAAATTGTTAATTTATCAAAACATGTTGGGCTGCAATTTAAGTTAAGGTTTTTTGTGACTTTATTCAAATACATACTTGGTGTAATGTGAATATTATCGTTATTATTATCAACTCAGTTGTTATAGTATGTGCAATATAGCATGAATATTTAAAAATAAAATTTAAGTTTAGGTGTCTGCTAAAAAACATTAAAAAACAGATTAATGAGCTTGAACATTATTGAAACAAATTGCCCATTTTGGTACTCAAACATATTGTGAAAAATTTGATTTTTTTAACTAATTCAGTGTAAATTAATTTGTGTTTTTAATAGTAACATTTAACTTCTTAAGTTGTCATTTATAATATTTAGGTCAGAACACATATACTACCCTTGACCAGATTATGTACTTCTTCACAAACCAAAACTGTTCCATGAACTCTTATGAAGAAGTAAAGAAATAGAACATGAATTTAACTACATTTCCAATACATTCCAATACATGTTTGACATGTAAAAAATACAAGGAGTAGAACATATATGTTTATCATATAATATGAACAAAGAATAATTAAAAAAACATTTTTGTCCTAAGCTGTCAATCATTGCAGCCTTAAAATTGTGTGATTTATTTATTACTCAGACAATACTTGACAATGAAAACAACTTCCTATGTGCTTGTAGTGTGTTCATGATTCTTATTGTATTATCATACCAGGCATTAATCTACACAAGTAAAAAATAATGCCTCTGTTCAGGTAAATATAGCTTATGTGTAGTAGTGGCTCCTCTTTACTGTGCTAACGCTCTCCTTTAAGGCTTAACATGCTTAGTCGCTGAGGTTGTTGAGGTTACTGGGTTCATATGAGGAGGGGGAGGTGAACCGTCAAATGAGTGTCAAGTTTGTTTTGAACGTAAAGAATGGTCTGGGTGTGTTGTTGACTTCTTTATTTCCTCCTTACTACCAGTCTGTAAGCACAGGTTCAATGGAGCTGTCTGTGCATAGTGACTCATACCTCTCACTAGGTTCCATTTATTTTGTTTATATCTATTGCATATTTTATTCTTAACGCTAGCCGTCCTTGTTGTGAACTAAAAAGAAGCAAGCCCACCAGCTCAATGTACAGCTGACCCATTGATACTCATCCTGTTAGAAAACGTTCACCCTTTCGTTTTATTTATTTTTTTTATCAGTAACTGATTTAATAATCCACAAATTTACGTAGATTATAATGATGTGTGAGTAGTGTAATTCATTTATTTTACAGACCACTTCTATAGCTCTGATGGTTCTTCTAAGGCTTTACTCCCCCAATGACAGAATGTTAGGATGTAGTAATGTACATGTTGATGATGCAGAAATACTGTATATTAATTCACAGCTGCATCAGGGAAGATTTTTCTGTTATTTGATTATCAATGCAGATTGAGCCCCTTTTGATTTTCATTTACATTGATATGGAATGATTACACAAAAGTATAGACATTTAAGATAAATACTGCAAAAGAAACATGAAAACGTGGTACTATAAATGAGCCTAAATGAATGAAGAAATGCACTTGTTACAGGCACATATTCAAATATATTATCATGTTAGTTAATTATATGCTTAAACATTTTAAATGGTAATAAAACCAAATGTCGTTGATGTGATGACATGATGAATTGCACAGTCTGATATGTTTTCTTTGTGTAAAACCATTGTATGACACATACACATCTTGTCTGGTCACATGTAGATGAAATCATAACTGCAGCTTGTTTGTTTGTTTTTTAAATATTGGGTTGTTGATTGTAGGGAGTCGTCATACCTCAAACTTTACGTGCAAGCAGCTGTTTTGAATAAAAATAAATCTTGTGGGCCCCTGTTGATATGCAAATTAGTTTGACATATAAACTGTTGTTGGCATGTGACCACAGTTGTCCCTGGTCCAAACCTATTGACATATTAAATTATATATGTATTTCCTTTAAGGTGAGTTACTTTGGCATTCTAGCACAGGAGTTTAATCTTGTATACAAAGTGTATTTGTTTAGCCACATTATTGCCAATTCTTTTTGTTTGCTTTTTCAGGCATCGATAAATCTTGTTTTTCATTGGCTATATTACATGAATCCACAACAAAGTCAAATAAAAATTCATTTCACACATTTCAAATCTGTGAAAGCTCAATCACTTTAATAAATGAAACTGTTCCCTTAAAGTATTTCCTTCATTCTTGAGTTAAGTCTATCTGGTTTGTTTCCTTGTTTGTAAAACTTTCGTTCGTACTTTTGTTATTGTAAGATTACCTTCTGCATTATTTACTCCACTTCACACGTATTAGTTTGAATAAAAAGAATACTCATTATTATTATTATTATTTCCATGTTATACCTCACGTGACATCACCAGTCACAGTTTCACATTTTTCATCATACAGTAGCTCAAGTCTCAAGACTGTAAGCATTTTAATTAATTTATTATTTGTAACCATTCAATGGGAGATTAAAAGACTAGAAAAACAAGTCTTGCAGTTCCACACATGAGCTGTTATTTTCGCAGAGCCTACATGTTGTTTGTCTACTGACTTCTTAATAGAACGCTTTTTAAACAGTGTCTGAATATTTTGCCTTTGTGCTTATACGTCTATAAAGATTTCTTTATCATAATATTTAAGCTACCTCTCAATGTGAGAGAGTTTGAAAGAGTAAAGTACAGCTCTTTACACAAAAATCCTAAAGACCTAAAGTCACACCAAGTTGTTCCACTCAGCACTCCTTAACATTGCACCCTGCTCCAGTCTACCCTCCTTGATAGTCCTTGTGTCCTGTTAGTGTTTCCTTATCACTGCTGCTGTTACAGTGTGTTCTCTTGTGAATTCTCCACAAACCTTTAAGGCATTGGTACAGTGTGCCTTTCTCTGCTGGCTGCAACCAGTCGTTTGTTTGTCCATGCTGTAAATTGAATTCTGTTAACATTCCGCTTTTCTCTTGCTTTTGTCCTACAGTGCCCAAAGCAGATGCCTGAATGAACATGGAACGTATGATAACACAACTAATCTTTACCTTTAAAATCTGCAACTGATGTGTGACCAAAGTACGGAGATGCGGGGGGGTGAGTGTGGACCAGATGGGGAGGAGACACTGGCTGCATGTGAAGGTGGAAGAGAGGACAGACTTATATGTGGGAAGCAGCATGGAAGAGTGCACCCTGAAGGCATCAGGGGAGATGAGAGTGGAGCAGGAGGAGACGTTGGCCAGGAAGATGAGGAGATGACCAGTGGTTCACATGACCTTTCCTCCTCAGCCAATCACAGCCCTCGCAGTGCCACTGGATCAACGTCAGCTTCTACCAAAAGGTTCTTTACCGCATCTTTCACCTGATGTTTTTTTTTTTTTTTTTTAAAAATTAGCCTATATTTATAGAAAATTCTTGCCATTTTTAAAATTATAATTAAAGATGTTCAAATACCATCTTAAAAGTTGATATCAGATAAAGTTGGTTGGTCAATGTTAAGCCAATAATTGCAATGTCCAGTGATTAGTTTTTACTTATGGATTATTTTTTAATTTTTAAATTGAAATGCATTTGTAAATTGTAATGCATTTGTATTGATCTTTCTTCAATTCATAATATTTAACGAAGAGGGAGCTATGCTATGTACATATGTACAAATATAAACGATTCAACTGTTGTGTTAAACAAAAACTTTGAAAAGCACTTGCTTTTCCTTGGACACCTGTCTGCACATGTCCCTCCCTGTGCTTCTGACCTAAATATGTTCCCTCCTGTGCCATCTCTGACGTTGCAGCAGTGAGCACACTGACAGTAGCAGAGGGCAGGCCCATAGACAGGTGATGGTCACTGTGGCAGAGATGAAAAAGAGGCTACCGTCAGACAAACGCAGCCGCAGCAAAGCCAGCACCGTGGAAGCCTTGCATTATGCACTCAACTGTGTCAAACAAGTGCAAGGTAACATGATGACACTAGAGCCACAGATAACACACTTTGCAGATGATGAATGTTGAAAATATAACTTTCTTTTTTTTGTTGAGTTATTATAGATTGCTTTTCACATCAACATATCTGTTTGTGATCCCCTTAGCCAACAGTGAATATTACAAGCTTTTGATGAGAAATGGTCAAGATGAGAGGAGAGAAGCCACAGTTTGCTCCCTGGAAGAGTTGGAAAGAGTCACCTCTGAACACACACTTAAAAATACGGTAATGAATTGTACAAACACAACAATTGATGCTTTATTTTTTCCAACAGTTCATCAGGTTTATGACACAAACGTTTATAGGGAATTGAGTTTAGTTGCTCTGCAGTTAACTAGAAATTCATACCTGATCAAGTACTGACATATTTTATTTGTATAATCCAAAATAACTTCGCCTTCCTCTTCAAAAATCCCAGTAACATGGAAAAATGTCTCTCCCTTGCCTAAATTTCCACAAGGGAACTCCCGAAGGATTAATAAAGTGCTATTTATCTTTGTAGGACTCATTTGTGGTGGTCTTCTCCCTGTCAACTGGCCGTGTCCTGTATGCATCGGAGCAGGGTCCCAGCATCCTTTGCTGCAAGAGGAAGTTCCTGGAGTCGGCCAAGTTTGTGGAGCTGCTGTTTCATCAAGACGTTAATGTGTTCTACGCACACACAGCTCAGCCTCATCTTCCTCCCTGGAGCAACTCACACTCAGGTGTGTTGGAGCCTCTTTTTCCTGATGTATTTATTATTTTTACATATATTGTTATTATTAAGGTGACATAAAGGATTTTCTGTGCAGCTAAATAATCATGTTAACATCTGTTTGCTCAAATAACTCTTTTCTCTGCTGCTTGTCTCCACAGCTAAGGTCCTGTTTGACTGTGCAAAGGTCAAGTCATTTTTCTGCAGAATAAGGTCAGTATTATATATATATTTTAATATTCTTAACTATGACATTGCATTGAGTCATTTGTCAAGTAAACACTAAAATGTGCATACAGATGATTTAATCAGAGGACGGCATTGGAAATACGTATTATTCTAATATGGATTTATTTTCATTTAAACCACCAAAATTTCACATGACCTCAACCCTCAACCTTTTAATCACAACAAAAAGTCAGTAGTACTGAGTAGTAAATAGAGTTTTTATTACAGAGGAGGGAAGGACCGTGATGGTGAAATGCGCTACAATCCATTCCGAATCACACCATACCTGCTGAAGGTGCAGGAAACAGGAGCAGGTGGGGAGGAGGAGCCTTGCTCCCTGGCTCTGGCTGAACGCATCATCTCAGGATATGAAGGTAAAGTTTTGTCAAATGTCTGGACTAGGACCTTGGTTTGCAGTCTTGTTTTCCAATTATTTTCATTATGAGAAAATACATGCTCATTTTTCTTTAAGACTCACACAATGATTGACTGAAAAAAGGTAAAAATTGGGAAATCTGACCTGGGCCTCTAACATGGTTTTAATGAATGGCCTTGATTCGTTAACTTTCATAGGACATCAACTCATTAGAATTACATCCTGTCATGTAAACACTGTGTTTCACACCACCATATAAATAAGAGCAAAATCAACTGATATATATTATCACCTTGCACATCCATTGGCACTGTTCCCTTGCAGTAGTGTTTTTTGGGCTGGTCAGGTGTTCTTTTTTTTTTATATATATATATATTTGTTCACCTCTAGAGTGTATTTAGAAGTGTTGATTGTTTTTTATTTTCTCACCGACTCGTTTATGTTGTTCATCCAATACAGCTCCTCGCATTCCCATGGACAAGCGCATCTTTACCACCACACATTCCCCTGGCTGTGTGTTTCTGGAAGTGGATGACAGGTCAATAAAATAACACACACCAGAGAACATGCACCATGAGAGTTGATATTGAGCAGCACAATAACAGTGTGTGGGTGAAGGTGATGTAACAGTATTTTTATCCACAGAGCTGTGCCGCTGCTAGGTTACCTTCCCCAGGATCTGATTGGCACATCACTGTTGACCTGCATTCATCCAGAGGATCGCCCCCTCATGCTGTCCATGCACCGGAAAGGTAGGAGTTCAGTAGAGGTTGGAGTAAATTTTTGGGAGTTAATTTTTTCTTTAACCTTGTCCTTGTTTGAAATATTTAACTGGCCTGATACAAATGCATTTTACTGACAAGTCTCATTCATAACAACACAACATTTACCACAGCACTGACTAGTGGCTGCAACCTGTAACAGCAGGTCTCACATAATGTGTTCAATATGATGGTAATAAAGATCACAACGACTAAATATTTTTTAAAATTCCAGACAGTTGCAAACCAGCTAATACGCATCTCTGCCTCTGAACAATTAAAATATTTAATGTCACATTCACATCTTTAACACATCATTAAACTTTAATGATACAAACACTAATAGCAACACACATTAAAAGCTTGTTTCAAAAATCCTGAAAAGAATGTACAAAATGAAATTAAAGTAAGAAAATAAAAATTACATGGTCATTGAAGCATTACATAATTTTATATTTTTTAACAAGCTTGACTCTCTTGGTGCATAAAAGGTTTATAAAGAACTTAAAAAAGTTAGACAATATTATTAAAATAAATTAATCAACAGTGATTTTGAACAGCTGTTCATCTGTTGACTTGATAAAATGCTTTTCTTACCATAAAATCCTCATTTCCTTTTCTAGTGTTGAAGTACGCTGGCCAGCCACCTTTTGAGCACTCTCCAGTTCGTCTCCGATGTCAGAATGGGGACTATGTCACATTGGACACCAGCTGGTCCAGTTTTATCAACCCATGGAGCCGCAAGGTTGCCTTTATCATCGGACGGCATAAAGTCAGAACGTAAGGGGTAACATCACATGCAAATATATAATGTTTAATTCAGTGATGTCACAGTATTTAGAGTGTAGTGTTTGTGTCAATGTAGCAGCATATTCTAATTCTAAATATACATCACTAAATAATATAACTTGGCCATGCTCTGGTCTCTGTGTAGGAGTCCACTCAACGAGGATGTGTTTGCTGCTCGGCCCAAGGAGGATTTTCCCATAACTCATGAAGATATTAAAGATCTCCAGGCAAAGATCTATAAGCTTTTCCTGCAGGTGAATATTTCTATGCCAAACATTCATAAAAACTGCAACATTATTAGTTAAATACTCTTACAAAGCACAATTAGTGATTTCTATCTAAGGTCTGGGCATAATGTTCTCTTAAACCACTGACACCCAATCATATAGAATAGAAGGTCAGGTATAAAAAGTTGTTTTGTGAGAATGTAATCTATTTACTCACTGCCCCACAGCCGGTTCACAACAATGGGTCCAGTGGTTACGGCAGCTTAGGAAGTAACGGATCTCATGAGCATTATATCAGCGTTGCTTCTTCAAGTGACAGCAACGGTAACCTGTGGGAAGATTCACATCGGGAACCGGTGAGAAACTGCAGCAGCATTACCTGTCAGAAAATCTAAGTGTAGCATGTTTACTCTTTCTGATACTGTAACACAAATCTATGCCTTTCACAGATGATCTTGCAGCAGATCTGTGCTGATGTGAACAGAGTGAAGACCTGGGGCCAGCAGCCTTATCTGGATTCCAACCACAAGGTTTCCCTTTTTGGCAAACCTGCCGCAGGTAATGTTTCACACATACACTCCTGTCCATGGAACTCACTACATCAGATTTTACCTTAAATATATCCCTCTTTTTTCCACCCAGCCCATCTGCCTCCAGCGCCTGCAAACCCTGAGGTCAGGGAACATGAAGATAGCAGGAAGCAAACCCACATTCCCTCTTATCAGCAAATCAACTGTGTGGACAACATCATCAGGTGTGTGTCTTGGTGGAAGCCAACCTGACATTTTATGTTTTTACACACCAAAATGCTCATTTATTTTCTTACACTGTTTCTTTTTCTTTATTGTGTTTTGCAGATATTTGGAGAGCTGCACAGGTCCAGCCCTGAAACGTAAGAGTGAGTCTCGTTCTCTGGCTTCATCCTCATCCTCTACCTCAGAAGACGACAAACCTGCCGTAGCTGCTGCAGACACGGTTCAGGCCAACACAGATGGTACAAACATGATAATGAGGTTGTTCAAATATAGGGGCTTTGGTGTGTTCAGTGGTCATTTCCATAATCAGACTTGTTCCTTTTAATTTTCATCTTTTGGTGGCTGGGAAACTGTGGTTTAGATTAATGTAAATGTATCATTTTGTATCCTTTATTCAGTGATGGTCCTAGAGAGTGAGGTCTCAGTGGGACCTGCAGCTGCTGCTGTTGTGGGAGCGCCTCTGACTGACATTGCCATGTCCACTAAGGCCATGAGCGTGGTCTCCGTCACCAGCCAGTGTTCATACAGCAGCACCATTGTACATGTGCCGCAGCCTGAATCAGGTCAGCACATATAACATCCTACATTAATCTTAATCATAATAACCATTTTTTTAGGTCTTATTCTCTTACTTTTACAGGAGGGTATAATTTTAAACTGTGAATCTATTTTAGGGGTTTGTGAGCTTCAGCTAATTTCCCTTCTTTCTTTTTTCCTTTTGTTTCTTTGCAGAGGCAACTGCACCAGAGGATGCACCAATGGGCAGTGAGCCTGCTGAAGTTGCTCCCACCCCGGTGCGTCCAGCTCCTAGCCCCGCCACAGAGGAGCCAAGGTTTGTTGGCCTCACCAAGGAGGTGCTGTCTGCTCACACTCAGAAGGAGGAGCAGGAGTACGTAGATCGATTTCGTCATCGCATCCTTCAGAGCCCCTACAGCTCCTACCTACAACTGGACAACAGCTCAATGGCCCACTCTCACCACCCAGGTAAAAGGGAGGGAGTCATGTTGTGTTTCATTGTGGTCTGATAAATAAAGCCAAACACAGTTACTACGTTGATTGTGATTTTCTTGCTGTTAATGCAAGAAGACAGCCACCTGCCTCCATTTGGCCTTCTGGAGTAACAGTCAATTATAAGCTTATCACTGATAAGGGTTTGCACTTTGAAAATATTCTGACTATTTAATGTAAAATGTTTAAAGAAGTTTCTATATGCAAATTCCCTTTAAATGTATAAGAACATACATCAGCAATCACTGAAAAGCTGAAAGACTTAAAAAAAACTTTTTTTTTTTCTCTTTACCATAGGGCCTACTCTGCGTCCATTGAGTGGTGGTGGCTGGAATCGCTCTCGCAGAGGAAAGCCCAGATATAAACGCCCCAAACCCCAGGGCTCCTCTGACAGCTATGCCTCTCCTCCAGGCCCTCCTCGTCATGTCCCTGACTCTTCCTGGCCCTCCTCAGAGTCCTCTCAGCCCCAGATGGGGGCGCCATTCAACCAAACATCTCCACTACAGACTCCATTTTTCCCTGTGTTGCCAACTCAGCCTGGCTCGGAACAGTTGAGACCACAGCAGTTGCCCAATGTGGCTTCTGCCCAACCACAGCTTAACTACAACTTCACCCCAACACCAACCACTCAGAACATACAAGGCATGCAGCCTGTCCAGCTGGAGCCCATTCAGAACCTGCAGAACTTTCACACAATGCAGCCCATGGCTCCAGCTCAGGGCATCAACCCGTATATAACTCCCGTCATGGCCTTCATTCTGCCCAACTACCCCACTTTCACTGCAGGTTACCCATCTCTGTACCCACAGTCCTGTACCTCCATGCTGCCCCAGACTCCCATCACATTGACGGGCTTTGTCCCTGGACCTGCCCCCTTCCTTCAACCTCAGTTCCAATGCCAGACGGGCACACATACTCAGACTCCTCCTGGACCTCTGCTGTGTTCTCCCAGAGCCAGCTCCTCAGTTGGAGAAGAAGAAGAGGCAGCTGGACCTGGGGCTTTATTCTCAAGCTCCCGCTCAAGTTCTCCACTGCAACTCAACCTTCTGCAGGAGGAGCTTCCTAAACCCAGTGAAGGGCAGAGCAGCACTGGACACAATCATGCCGAGAGCCTGCATGAAACCCATGGCAATGAAGTGAGTCAGCTGTTGTTCATTAGCCTTCATCTTTTGAAAATGTAATTCCACCTTTTTATAACCATGATGGTCTGTGGAATTTCAATCACTGCATCAGTGTAGATAAGTTCATGATATATCCTAAAGGAAAAGGATTCAACAAGTATTCATACTGTACCTATATATATGTATGCTATTTTCAGAGCCCATCTTCACAGTGTGAACATTCAGGAAGACTAACTCATGGCTCATTTGTCCTCTAATTCTCAAAAGAGCAAAAAATTATATATATAGATCTTTTACCAAATCTGAAAAATTCCTGCCTTGGAAGCATGGAGAAAAAAATATACTATCTTATTGTGTGGTAATATATAGGCATGCAGTTGACATTTATTTTCTTATATCAGGGTGATGCTCCTAGTGATTCAGGGAACCAGGATGCTCAATCAACATCTAGTGAGCTGCTCGACCTCCTGCTACAGGAAGATGCCAGGTCAGGGACCGGTTCTAATGCCTCAGGGTCTGGATCTGGAGAATCTGGCTCTTTGGGTTCAGGGTCTGGCTCCAATGGAACCTCCACTTCTCACACAGGTAAGAACCAAAAATAAATAAAATAACAGCCCTACTTGTTTGACAGTGTAATAAAAAGGCTGGTAGGTGGCTGTAATACATCCTTGCTGAGTTATGTGTAATGATTTTAAATGGTTACAGGCAGCAGCAACAGCAGCAAATATTTTGCAAGCAACGATTCTTCAGACACATCACGGAAGGCACGAAAGAGCCAGGAGACACAAGCAGAGCACCAGCACAGCTTTGACACAAGGGTGGAAAATTCTCTGTGGAGCATGATACAGCACACGCCTGAGCGGGTCATGATGACCTACCAGATCCACACCAGGTATGTGTCAGAGCCTGATACACAGGCCATGTAATAGAAGAACCCCAAAAAAGGAGACATACTGGATAAAACTATTAAAGTATTTGACAGCTGTTTGGGAAAACCACCTGTTTTTGGGATCATGGATGAAAATGTGTGCAGAAAAGGAACAATTTTCTAAATACCAATGCAGACCTACAGACCTGTGCTGACAGTTTCCTCCACAGCTGTCAGAAGCAGCAGTTCATCTGCTCAGTCAAATGTTTATTCAGAATTCTTTCCCTTAATGTCAAAACCCATGCTCAGGTATGTGACACAGATTAACACATCTGGAGTAATAAACATTTTCCTGATTTATTTTCAGGGACCAGAGCGAGGTCTTGGCAGAGGACAGGGAAAAGCTCAGAGTTCTTCAGCCTCTGCAGCCCTGGTTCAGTCAGGAGCAGAGAGAGGAGCTGGCTGAGGTTCATCCCTGGATCCAGCAGCACACTGTCCCTGCAGAGATAGACACACAGGTAAAGATGTTTTGAAAAGCAGCACACAGAAACAGTCTGGTTTCTGGGTCGTTAGTACTTCATATAGACATAATGCACTACCCAACCTGTTACCCTAACCTTAACTAATACATCCATACTATTAATCCTTACCTTAACTCTAACCCAGCCCAGTGGGTGCCTGAAAAACATCACCGCAAGGACATGAGTTGACAAATGATGTGTGTCTGTGTGTGTAGAGATTTTGTTGTTCTCCACATCTATTGTTATGGATCAACTATAGATCTAGAGTGACATACTGTACTAATACATTTCTGACTTAAAAAATTAAGAATTTGAAAAAATGAATAAAAATGCTCCTAAGGGGGCTCAATAAATAATGTTCCTTATTTCGATAGATATTTATTTGAAATATCAAATTGTTTATCACATAGTTGCTAATAGTTTTTCATTTGAAAAAGAAATCATAAGTTTAAATAGTAATATAAAAGGCTTTCTTCCTGTGGAACTCCATTTCCATTTACCATTTACTGCCATCACTGCTCTGACCACTGCCTTCATAAAAAAAACCTCTCAAACATGTGCAATCGAGTCCATGTTTTCTGTTTCTTAACTTCTAAGTACTAAGATCATGTATTGACATAGGTCTTTATTTTCTGTTCCTCAGGGTTGTGTGAGCTGCAGTGCATCAGCCGCTGTCTCCCACTCACCTCACCCTCCTGACCCAGACAGCTCATCCACTCTGGACAACCCTCATCAGCAGGACATGGTTGCATCTGTACTGGACACATGAAAAGCCTGGAATCATTAAACCACCCTCCCCTGGAAGTTCACAGCGGTACAGTTCTGCCCAGAGACCCAGTCCCTCCTGTCTGTAGTCTCTGTCCTGACAGGTAACCTAAGAGTTCTAAAGTTCATGATATCAGAGACCAGACCACCAGGAAGAAGTCTGATGTGACCACCTTTATCTGACCATGCACATTTGACTTCTGTGTTTCTCTCAATCCCATGTTGGGGTTTATTTTGAAGGCTAAACACAAAAACAGTAATTTGTGTGTACATGTGTTTGTTTGTTTGTTTGTTTGTGTGTGTGTGCAAGTGTGTTTACGACACCAGCACTTTGTTCTCACTCAGTGTTGTTGGACAATGAAAAAAAGACAGTACTGGTCCAGTAGTAGCCTCAGAACGCACAGCAGACTCTCCTCTGGTAAGATGGCGGTCCAGTTCTACTCAGAGACGCACTGTTATATTTCATGGTCGTCGTCATCTTAGTTTTTGGACGGCACTAAGACAAAGACACGTTTGCTGCTCTCTGTGTTTAATATTCACTTCTGACTGTGTGTCAATTGTTATTCCATAAGTGAGTTTTTTCTTGTCTGGGGTCTCAAACAAAAGCAAATATTTTACTAATTATTCATTTAATTGAATTAATATAAAATTTACCCTAATAACTCCCCTAAAATTAGTAGCACCTACCCTTTATTTGAACCACAATACCAGTAGTAAAATATCCTGTTTTCTCCTTCTAAATGACTTTGTTGTTGTTTATGTGTCAACAGTCAATGAGTAAATCAACGTGGTCTGAGCTGGATTCAGGTGAGGATGTGAACATCTACTGTGTGAGAGTTCCTACTGTGACTGCAAACTACCATAGACTGTGTATAAGCAAAGGGTGTAACCATCTAGGTTTAAATGTTAAATCCTGCAATTTGTTGAGAAGCAGCAGTGAACCACGACTCCAATGGTTACAAACAATACTTGAAATCATGATGATAAGTCTGGAAATCTAGGGACCAGCTCATCTGACTATTAACTCAGCAGTGTTCAGGGTCCAACTCATATGTTTAAGGTTTTTCCTAAATAAAATAAGTTGACAATTGGCTGTGATTGGCTGTGTCAAATTTGTAATCTATCATTTGAAAAAAGGACTAAATCATCAATGAATTATTAAGGGGAATCACTATTTTAACAAAAGTACTGACAACACAACCTACAACAATGATGAACCTCATAAAACACAAGAATTCATATAAGACTTATTTTATATCTTCAAATTTAATGTCATGCCGTCACATAGTCAAGCAGGACAAATTGCTTAAAATTTAGAAATATTGAAACATTTCAAGATTAATTTCATTGATCTTAAATGTTAAACTTAAAAAAACAACTCATAATTATCACACCAACACAACTGGTCACAGTAAGGTGTTGCAGGTTCTTGGCTTTATCCTTGTCTTATATGCAGTCGAAGGGACAAAGCAGATTTTTTATGTTTTTTAGATTACACAAATAGAATTACCCTCCAGTGTATTTTATAAAAAAAATATATAAAGTAAAATGTCACGCAACTTGACACAAGTGTATAAAAAAAGCCATTTGTTATTGCTTTCAGGGACTGTTTGTGACACAAGGAATGAATAAATGAGCTATGATGTCAAAATTGGAATTTTGCATGTCAATTTTGGTCAGCTGGTGAAAAATTACGATGAAATGTTTTTTGAAGAAGAAAATCCCAACTTTATCTTTTCTGCAACAAAGAAGTCACAAGTCAAGTTGGTGTGGTCTAGAGAAGTAAAAAGTGATGTAAGAGGGAACCCGGGTAGGGTTCCCTCTTACATTACTTCCTCAGTCTTTCAAGTTTAAAAGAGTAGTCCAGTTGCTTACACCTAAACATGACCTGGATGAATGAGAATCTGCACAAACATCTTTTCTGCATGTTTCTCATCAGATTACAGCATTTTGAAGATTATATAGAAATTATCATTTCAGAAATTTTTTGCAAAATCTGAATTTCATGTCATGTTGACCAGATGTTGAAATATTATGATAAAAAATCTTTTTCACAATTTTAAATTTTTTTCATGTTTCTCTTTAAATTGCAACATTTTGAGAAATTTTATTTAAAATTGTTTTTTCAGAATTTTTTTCATCAAAATCCTAATTTCGCATGTCATGTTTGTCAGATGTTAAATCTGATTAAATGAAAATTTTCTTTTCACAATTTTATTGTTTTTGGTTAATTTGAGGCATTTTGAAAAATTTTACAGAAAAAAAAATCGCAATTTTTTTAGCAAAATTCTGATTTATGATGACTTTTTGGTCAGTTGATAAAAAATTATGATAGCAATTTTTTTTTCCAGATTTTTACATAAAATCCAAATTTTACGTCATGTTCAGATGGTGAAAAATTATGATGAAAATCTATGGAATTTTTCTTTTCAAAATTTTATCTTTTCTGCACGTTTCTCATCCAAATTAAGCGTTGTGAAAAGATTTTTAGAAAACTTTTTATTTTTTGGTCAAAATCGTGACTTTTGGTCAGATGTTGAAAAGTTGAAAAGATTTTTGAAAAAAAATGTTTTTAAAATTTTATCTTTTCTGCACATTTCTCATCAAAATTTAGCGTTTTGAAAAAGTTTTGCTAAAAAAGATTTTTTGGAATTTTTCAGCAAAATCATGACTTTTGGTCAGATGTTGAAGAATTTTGATAAAAATGTTTGAATTTTTTTTAATTTGATCTTTTCTGCACATTTCACGTCAAATTTTTTTGCAAAAATATTTTGATCTTTTTTCATCAAATTATGATGAATATTTTTGAAAAAAATGTTTTCAAAATTTGATTTTTTCTGCACATTTCTCATCAATATTTAGAATTTTGAAAACATTTTTAGAAAAAATATTTTTTGGAATTTTTCAGCAAAATCATGACTTTTGGTCAGATGTTGAAAATTTTTGATGAACATTTTTGAAAAGAACTTCTAAATTTTACCTTTTCTACACATTTCTCATCAAAATCTACCATTATCAAAAGATTTTTAGAAAACCTCTTGAATTTTTTGGCAAAATCGGAAAATCTTTGAAAAAAATGTTTTCAAAATTTTATCTTTTCTGCATATTGAAATTATGGCACAATTATGGCTTTTGGTCAGATGTTAATAAATTGTTTACATTATATTTAATGATAGTAAGGCTATAATAGGGCATGTTTTTG
>NC_024317.1:6485976-6495422 GCF_000523025.1 Cynoglossus semilaevis | reverse complement strand
AAGTCATGATTTTGCTGAAAAATTCCAGTCTTTTTTCCAAAAATGTTTTCAAAATGCTAAATATTGATGAGAAACGTGCAGAAAAGATACCATTTTGAAAACGTTTTTTTCAAAGAATTTCATCAAAATATGATGAAAAAATTCTAAAATACTTTCCAAAAAAATTTTCAAAATGCTAAATTTTGATGTGAAATGTGTAAAAAACATAAAATTTTGAAAATATTTTTTTCAAACATTTTTATCAATTTTTCAACATCTGACCATGTCAGGATTTTGCTGAAAAATTCCATAAAATGTTTTTTCAGCAAAAATTTCAGTTTCAAAACGCTATATTCTGATGAGAAACAGAGTCAGAGACAGAGAAGAAGAGGAGGGCGTTTGGTTAGGAGAAAAAGAGAAAAGATGAAGAATAGAAGTGTTAGTCTGAAGTTTGGAACTTTGAATGTAGGTACAATGACAGGGAAAAGTAGAGAAATAGCTGATGTGATGGAGAGAAGAAGAGTAGATATTTTGTGTGTGCAGGAGACCAGGTGGAAGGGCAGTAAGGCTAGAAACATTGGAGGAGGCTACAAACTGTTTTATCATGGTTCAGATGGGAAGAGAAATGGAGTAGGGGTGATCCTAAAGGAAGAATATGTAAGAAATGTGGTAGAGGTGAAAAGAGAGTCAGACAGGTTGATGTGTGTGAAGGTAGAAGTAGAAGGAGAGATGATTAATGTTGTTAGTGGTTATGCCCCACAGGTGGGCTGTGAGTTGGAAGAAAAGGAGAAGTTCTGGAAGGAGCTAGATTGGATGGTAGAGAGTATCCCCAGGAGAGAGAGAGTGGTGATTGGAGCAGACCTAAATGGTCATGTAGGGGAAGGGAACAGAGGAGATGAGGAAGTGATAGGCAGGTTTGGTGTTAGGGAGAGAAACGTAGAAGGACAGGCAGTGGTAGATTTTGCAAAGAGAATGGAAATGGCTGTGGTAAACACATATTTCCAAAAGAAAGAGGAACATAGGGTGACTTACAAGAGTGGAGGCAGGTCCACACAGATAGATTATATTCTATGTAGAAGATGTAATCTGAGGGAGATTAGAGACTGTAAGGTGGTGGCAGGTGAGAGTGTAGCCAAACAACATCGGATGGTAGTGTGTAAAATGACGATGGAGGTGACAAAAAGGAAGAGAGTGAAGACAGAGCAGAAGATCAAGTGGTGGAAACTAAGGAAAGAGACATGTTGTGAAGACTTCAGGAAGGAAGTAAGGGCAGTTCTGGGTAGTGTTGAGATATTCCCAGATGATTGGGAGACTACAGCTGCAGTGATGAGGGAGACAGGTAGGAAGGTGCTAGGTATGTCCTCTGGGCAGAGAAAGGAGGACAAAGAGACCTGGTGGTGGAATGAGGAGATCCAGGAGAGTGTGCAGAGAAAGAGATTAGCGAAGAAGAGATGGGACAGTGACAGAACAGAAGAGAACAGACTGGAGTACAAAGAGAGGACAAGGGAGGTGAAGAGGGAAGTGGCCAAGGCCAAACAAAAGGCATATGAGGAGTTGTATGAGAGTTTGGAAACAAAGGAAGGAGAAAAGGAGTTGTATAGATTGGCGAGACAGAGAAATCAAGCTGGGAAGGATGTGCAGCAGGTGAGGTTGATTAAGGACAGAGAGGGGAATGTGATCACAAGTGAGGAAAGTGTGCTGAGAAGATGGAAGGAATACTTTGAGGAGTTGTTAAATGAGGAAAATGAAAGGGAAAGTAGAAACGAGGAGCCAGAGACTAGTAGGAAGAAGGTAGATCAGGTTAGAAAGGATGAAGTTAGAAAAGCCCTGAAGAGGATGAAGAGTGGAAAGTCAGTTGGTCCTGATGACATACCAGTGGAAGTATGGAAGTGTTTAGGAGAAGTGGCAGTAAATTTCCTGACTGGTTTGTTTAACAGAATTTTAGAGACTGGCAAGATGCCTGATGAGTGGAGAAAAAGTGTTCTGGTGCCAATTCATAAGAAGGGTGATGCACAGAGTTGTAACAACTACAGAGGGATAAAGTTGATGAGCCATACAATGAAGATTTGGGAACGAGTAGTTGAAGCTAGGTTGAGGCAGGAAGTGGAGATTTGTGAACAACAGTATGGTTTCATGCCTAGGAAGAGTACCACAGATGCAATATTTGCCTTGAGGATGTTGATGGAGAAGTACAGGGAAGGTCAGAAGGAGCTGCATTGTGTATTTGTAGATCTAGAAAAGGCATATGACAAAGTGCCAAGGGAGGAATTGTGGTTTTGTATGAGGAAGTCAGGAGTGGCAGAGAAGTATGTTAGTTTGGTGCAGGACATGTATGAGAATAGTACAACAGTAGTGAGGTGCGCTGTTGGGAGGACAGAAGACTTCAAAGTGGAGGTGGGACTACATCAAGGATCGGCCCTGAGCCCCTTCTTGTTTGCTGTGGTGATGGACAGATTGACAGATGAGGTCAGACAGGAGTCCCCATGGACTATGATGTTTGCAGATGACATTGTGATCTGTAGTGAGAGTAGGCAGCAGCTAGAAGAGAACCTAGAGAGGTGGAGGTTTGCACTAGAAAGAAGAGGAATGAAGGTCAGTCGCAGCAAGACAGAGTACATGTGTGTAAACGAAAGGCAGAACAGTGAAATAGTGAGGCTACAAGGAGCAGAGGTGGTGAAGGTGCAGGAGTTTAGGTACTTAGGATCAACTGTTCAGAGCAGCGGAGACTGTGGAAGAGAGGTGAAGAATAGAGTACAGGCAGGATGGAACAGCTGGAGAAAAGTGTCAGGAGTGATCGGTGGCAGAAGAGTGTCAGCTAAGGTGAAGGGAAAGGTTTACAGGACAGTGGTGAGACCAGCCATGATGTATGGTTTAGAGACAGTAGCAATAGGCAGAAGACAGGAGGAGGAGCTGGAGGTGGCAGAGTTAAAGATGCTAAGATTCTCTTTAGGAGTGACAAGAATGGACAGGGTCAGGAATGAGGTCATTAGAGGGACAACACAGACAGGAAGGTTTGGAGAAAAAGCTAGAGAAGCCAGATTGAGATGGTTTGGACATGTGCAGAGGAGGGACAGTGGATACATTGGTAGAAGAATGTTAGAGATGGAGCTACCAGGTAGGAGAAAGAGAGGAAGGCCAAAGAGGAGATATATGGATGCAGTGAGGGAGGACATGCAGGTAGTTGGAGTCAGAGTAGAAGATACAGAGAACAGGGAGAGATGGAAATCAATGATTTGCTGTGGCAACCCCTGAAAAAGGGACAAAGCCGAAAGAAAAAGAAGATATTCTGATGAGAAACATGCAGAAAAGATAACATTTTCTTTTTTGAATTTTTTTGACAAAATCCTAATTTCACATGTCATGTTGGTCTAAAGTTGAAAGATTTTCTTGAGTCTTTGAAAAAACAAACTTCATGTTTTATATAATTTCTGCTTGTTTCTCATCAAATTACAGCATTACATTTTTTTATTTTTTTTTATTTGTAAATATTTGGAAAAATCCAAGTTTGGCATGTCGTATTGGTCAAAAGTTGTACTTCTTTTTTTTTAGTTTTGTGCTAAAATTCTATTTTTGTGTGTCATATGCTCAGATTGTAAAAGACTGATGAAAATGTTTGGACATTTTTTTCTCAAAATTTACATTATCAAGTTTTAACCAACATGACATGCAAAATTAGGATTTTGCCAAAACATTCCACCCAAATTTATTTTTCAAAATGCTCTAATTTGATGAAAAATATGCAGAAAACATTTTTTTGAAAAACTTTTGACTAACATGGTATGCGAAATTAGGATTTAGATTTTTTTTAGAATTCTTTTTAAGAATTCTTTTTAAGAAAGTTTAGAAAAAAGTTTAGATTATGTTTTTGTATTTGCAAATCTGGGTGGATTACATACCCTTCTAAATCCCAGCATTTTTAGCTCAGGTACTTGAGAACTGTCCATGTTGGTCCCAAGGTGTCTCTCCTTAAATTTAGTTTGAAATGAAAACATTTCCAAGCAGAACCTGAAATGAAGCACAGAAGTGTTCTGTAAATTTGTGAGAAACTTTATTGAAAACAGTGGTGGTGGTGGTGGATTGTTGAGCTGAGACCTTTTCCCTGATTTACCTCGACCAAACAAAGTCTCAAACTACACTATATTAGCATAAAATACAGTAAAATATTTAAAGACGTTACAACACAAATCTGATGCCAACACTGCTCGGAAGAATTCACTTAAAATAATAAAAAAAAGAACTTAAAGCCACACAAATACTTACTTTCTCCAGCCAAACATACACACATGAGAAGAAGTCTGGTGCGATTCAGACAAAATGTTAATTTGTCACTTTTACGTCACTGTCTGATTGTGGAAAACATTTGTTTTTGATTAAATGGTGTTGCGACTTTTCCAGACTGGCCACAAGTGGGCATAGCTGTTTCTATAGAAATACATTAATCAAAAGTGTTCAACAGTGTGGGAAATTCATGTCAAAATCATTACAGGTGTATCCAAAGTTGTATGTTGTTTAATTAAAAAACAACAACAAACCTATCATTTCTAAATTGTAATATGAGCAGGTCAAGACTACCAGGTTTCACAATATTTGTGTATGTGTAATCAGTTCATATATAATAAGCTAAACTGGGGGAAAAAGGTGTTAAAACGAAAAGGATTAAGTCATTCCTCTGAAGCCACTGTCTCTATACTTCATAAATACATTCAAGACTTAGTTGATACAGATACTCTTTTAAAAGGACATGGTTATACCTGTCTAAACATCACTACATATCACATGTGCACTTAAATTAACATGAATCCATCACAGATCTGACCATGTCTTTCTCTTAGTTAACAGCATTGACACTTCTCTTCCTACCTCAACGTGAAGAAACATAATTTAAAACAGTCAAAGACATAAATGTGAGTAAACAGACAAGATTAATCATACACACAGTAATATATTTTCTAAAACCAGAGGACCTCACTAAATTAGTGTAAAACTTTAAAACAACGATTTGAAGTTTTCCTTTCTTCCAACTTGGTTAAGCTTTAAGTGTTGTTACAACTTTGTGACAGGAGAAAATTCTCTCTTCACACACAAACCCCTCCTCTCAAGATGTAAAATACATGTAACACAAAACAATAATTGTACACCTGGATAAAAGAGGGATAAAACCGGGGCATTAACAATATGTTGGAGAGGGGGGAAATTAACTACGCATAATATCAAATAATACCAAAAAGACGTTTCAAAAACACTCAAAACAGTCCACAGCTGGAAGTTAGATTCTACCGTGTGGACAAAAAGCAGCAAACGGTAAGTGATTATTGGTTATTCTATAAGAAATACAGTTAACAGTCCATTGGTGACAGTGTGTGGGGAAGCAGATTCTGTCTCTATAGGTACGGATACTGTGCCAGCCTCCTGGGACTCAGCTGGTAGCCACTGTAAGCCTCGGCCCGAGGTGTCAAACTCACGTAGGGAGAACCGGTTGCAAACTGATGCTGGTAGGCTGTGGGGAGGCCGTGCAGCAGATTGCTGACCGAATCCCTGCGACTGGCCGAGTCCCTCCTGGTAGAAGCACTGGAGGTGTATGTTGCTACATAAGCAGAGGGGGAGTGTCCATGGCCGCCGTGACCACGGCCCAGCAGTTGCTCCATAGCCTGAGAAGCCGAGGAAAGGGCGCTGGAGGCTGGGTACGTATACAGACTGGAGCCAGCGGCCGAGGCAGACGTCAACGCTGAGACCTCTGGGAAACTGTACTGAGAGGCAGAGACGGCCTGAGGGAACGTTTGCTGGCGGCGCAGAGATGAATCACTGTGGGACACTCCTAAACGCTCCTGAGATGAAGAGACCACTGGCTGCACATGATGTAGATAAAGAGACACACAGTCATGACACGGGATTAGGTAACACACTAATTAAATTCAACAATTACTATAAAGTATGAGTGCAAACAGCTATTTGTCAAACATATGTCAACGTCTGACAGAAATGACCTTTTGCTTCCACTGCACCCTCAAAGTAAGTAAACATCTTGCTGAGTCAGTGTGTGAACAGAGTGGCGGGAGAAGAATCTCAGATCTTGCTCAACAATGTCCTTTCACCTCTGCTCCATGTCAAACTCATGGTTTTAGTTCCTGGTGCGGTTATCTAACTACATCTTTTTCTGCTAAATTAAGACTTTTAGGTCAGACAAGTATTTGCTTCTGACATTTTCAACACTTTAAGGCTACAAGCACTTTACAAGGCTGAAATTTTAACTGTTGTAAATATTCTGGGGCATTAGGATGTTTTTTCGTACTTAAGTTTTATCTACTGTCACGACTTTGTTTTGATGTTTTCATTTTTTCACTTAAGGAAAATTTATATTACAACAATAGCTATACCGTTATAAGTCTGATACTTCATACAAATGCTTGTACTTGAAAACATTCAGAGCCAGCAACCCTATGATATTAGTACTCAAAAATGTAAATATTGTAATATAAGGACAGCCCTAGTTAAAACATCAGTCAGTTTATCAGCTGTGAACTTAAGTCATTTCAACATCAAATTCACAGCTTTGCCTGTTGTGCAGTTTAGGATGTAAAGGATTATTTAATTAACATTAATCAAACAATTAAATGGCAACCAACAGTAAAAAAAAACAGCCACCACAGAAGCCTTACCTGGCTGAGGTTTAAAGGGTGCGACTGACTGGGCATCAGCCTATGAGGATCCAGGCTCTCCCCTGAATTGCAAGGCTGTCGGTTGGACCTTTTAGGCTTTATGTAGTTGACTGTGGATTACAGGTTGGGCTTTGTTAAAGACACATAATGCTTTTACCTCCAGAATAACAATTTACTACTAGCAGACAAGTGAATCCTACCAGTATCCAAGCGTGCATGTGAAGCTGCTGCTCTCTCAGAGCCCTGGGATTTCACTGAAGGTGCCACCACTGCCAGGGACTTGACTTGGCGCGAGGACATGGTACTTGCAGTATTAAGTGTGCGAGGCAGAGGTGTCAGGGGGCTTGCAGTGGACGAGTCAGAGTCATGCACTGTCACGCAGCTGATTACATTAGTGCGCTGGCTCAGACTGACACTGTGTGGAGACACAAAGTGAGTTTTTAGATCAACTAAATCAAGAAATAAGACCAAAAACATCAAAGATAAAATAAAAAACAACAACAATGGTCATAGTTAAACTAACTGTGGTCCATTTATTGGACTAAAATCCTTGTCACGATAGAAAGAATTCTAACAATGGACAGACAAATTTTGTTAAAAAAGAAAAAGTGTCTTTTTCTTTTTTAACACAGGATGGTTGTTGATTTCTTTTTTTACCTGGCTGGATGAAACTTGCGCTCATCTTCTGTGTCAGTGTCACTGTGAATCGTGATGATGCTGACCGCTGGACTGGGTGTGTCAGAGATGATGATTGGCTGGGACAACACAGTGGTGGAAGCAGATGGGGTCACACTTCTACTGCTGAGTGTTGTGGTGGAGACACCCCTAAAAACACAACATCAAGACAACACTGAATGGTGAATAAAAGTGAAAACAAAATGTTACTGCAGGACTGCAAATACTGGAAGGTCAAAGGACATTGTAGAAAACTAACATTTCAATTTGTAATTTAATTTAATAAAATTAAACATAAAACTCATACATGAAGACTGGCTCAGTTAAGCTACTTACTGCAAAGAAGCCCTTTTGCATTAGCAATTACTTTGTGTTTGTCCAGACTCCACCAGAGTCAAGGGAATATGTGAATATTTATGTTACTAATAATTATTAAACTGAAGTTATTCTTATGCTGTGCTTAATTGAAAAACAAGGGCAAAAACAGACAATTACCTGTTTCTATTTTCTCCTCGTCTCCCCTTTACCTTCTTCCTCTCTTGCTGAGTCCTGGCTTGGGTTGCGCTCCTTTTAAAAGTCCAAAACAAAACGATTGGTGTAAGACAACACTCTTGCACCAACACATCACAGAACTGGGCTTAATATTCAAACGCCAGGGTATCCTGCTCAAACGTCCCTCACACACAATCAATTTGTACAATCAAGACAAATTAACTGACCTCCAGCTCTGTCCCTGCTGTGGGGCAGCTTCTGAGTTATGTGGTTCGAGAGGAGACCCAGCCACATTTGTCTGGTGGGCAGAGCTGTGGATAGCTACACCTGGGACCTGTTGCCATGATGATGGTATGAGGATCTGCTGGGTGCCAGTGGGCCAAGCCTGCTGAAAAAAAAGACACTAACAATTTAGCGCATGTAACATAAAGGAAGAGGGATTTTAGAAATCCAAAGATGATTTGATTGCTGGAATGGGCCAGACAAACTGAGCCATGCTGAAAAACGTAGTCAAGGACTGAAAACACAGAGGCCAAACAATGGGGCAATCTCTGCTATAAGCAAAAGCATAAGGCTAAGGAGGCGAGCAAGTTTCTGAAGCCATTCTCTTATTATAGCATAGCACTAAGACAAATCTATGAGAGGATTTCATGCAAAGCACAGACAATGTGACACTGTAAAAAGAAAAGGGTAAAGAAAGGTGTACAAAAATAGTGCCTGTTAGAAAGAAAAAAAAAATTGAGAGATTAGTCAACGGAGACCAAACTGTCTGCTGTCTTGGAAAAGGGCATGCCACAAGTTCTGGGGCTGAAATAAAAGATGTCAGAGTCAGTCTGAAGAAAATGTATTTTAGTGAACTGTTGTTGTTGCTGCGACTGCTGTAAATCAGAGAAGCTGCAAGCAAAGCACAGACGATCTTGGCAGCACATGCGCTGCATGCCATCAGCACACCTATGGGAAAAAGGCTGTGAGGGAGAGAATGACGGTGTCTCTGTGCCTGTTGAGGGGAACTGCGTCAGCCAGAAATGCCTGAAAATGTCCCTTTTAATTTCTATGGTACAAATGGGAATGGGAACACTGAGGAAGTGTGATTATGACAACCACATCATGTAAGGAAGATGCATTTCAAAATTTGGATGGAGTGAGAAAATCTACTCTCATAGAAATGTGGCACGGGTGTAGAGGGAAAACTGCAGAAGCATGAAGAGATGTGGGGCAGTAGAGAAATGGCCTTGTTAGTGGTAAAATGAGAATGCATGTGCATGGATTTCTTCAGGGACGCCGTCCATTAGCTTTACCAGCACTGTGGCTGTGTGTTCCAGGAGAGTGGGGCGACCCATACCAGTACTCAGCCCCAAGGGCAGAGAATACTGGGGGGCTATGCCTGCTGAGGGTGGGTGAAGGGTGGCCACCATCAGGGGTGTGCAGGAACCCTGGAAGGAGGGGAGGACAGGGAAGGATAGGGGGGACTGTGTTAGGGTCAGAATGAAAGTGTGTATCTTTCAGGTTGTTATTTGTTCAAAACAGGGGGCTGAGCATCAAAAAGGGAAATAACAAAAGGCACACATAGAACTCACACTGGCCACCTGACCTCTTCATGATTTAAGACTCATTTTTGATTTCAGAAAGAAATTATCAAGCATC
>NC_024317.1:6473803-6485717 GCF_000523025.1 Cynoglossus semilaevis | reverse complement strand
GGGAATGAAAGATGTCTGGCAATCAGATCTAGTTTGGGGGGAAACCAAATGCAGGATGCAATCAACCAAAACCACAAAAACAAAGACATAATTGACCCATTTGTTTACACCACACCTACTGGTATTTTAAGAGTGTGTTATTTAAATACGCTGAAATAACCAATCTTAGTGTTTGTCTGTTTCACATCACATCAAACCAGGAAATTTCAGAAAAATTCTACGGCCATCTTTCTCATCTTTCTGTGGTAGTCAGCAGGAGATGGATAAACCCAGAAAAGCACCTAAACAGAAAGGGTGCATCACTGCTTTTACTATGATGAATAATGCAGTACACATAATACAAATTATTCACCTTGACCGTAACCTTATTGACATATATATTTAAAAAAAGAAATGCAGGATTTAACATATTAAACATGTTATACCCATAATGTGTTAAATGTTTTTCAGACAAATACTGCAAAGTGTCGAAAGAACTGCAGTTTTACAATAATCACTGGTAAATCCAGCAGAACCTTTGTCACAAAGAGAATCTCAGTTGTAGTTAGAAAATATTGTTATTTTATAAATCTGTAAATTATCATATTGTAACACCTTCTCAGACATAACAACACATTATACAAACACTTGCAAACTCTTACCTGCGTGAGCATACTAGGCTGGATCTGCAACGACTGAGCTGACTGGTTCTGAGGTACAATGGGTACAGAGTTCTCCATCCTCACAGGGAAACTGGAACTCTTATTGGATGTTTGTAGCCCTAGAACCAAGAACCAAACAAAAGCATGATCAGCATGTAGCCTGTGACTGTAGGCATTTGATAGTATTTCTAATGATAATTTTTTTTTTTAAATATTTCAAACTGCTTCTACTCAGATACACACAAAAGAAAAAGTTAATGCTACTATTTAATTTGATGTACAATATAACCATGGATGGTGTTCCCAGTTTTCTATGAAGCTTTAAACAATTAGTGACATCTAATGGTGAAACTGCATAGTGCAAGTGCAACCATTCTCGTGAAGCAGGTTTTCTTCCAAAGACGTGCGTATATATATATATATATTGATGTTGAAGCAAATCTAAGTAAGATTATGCCTCATTTAAACAAAGTATAATTGCCAGCTCTACAAAATAAATAACTAACATGTTGCAGTAGCCTCAAATGTGACTAGTGAAGTGTTTGTTGTCCAGCTCCTTTTCATCTTTACCTTGAATAGTGGAGGGTGGGCAGACAATAAGTGTTTGCTGAAAAGGTTCTGTTTGGCTACACAGCCCAGCAGGACGTGTAGGAATCGGCACACTCTGTTGAGTCAACCCGGGAATGTTGATGGTCGCCTGCTGATACAGAGCCGGCTGGTAGTTCAGCAATGGCACTGCTCCCCCTCCTGAAGGCACCTGATAGAAAAATATAAAAACAAGAATTATAACAAGTAGTAGATCAATTAGATCAGCGTTGGAGGGTGTATTAGAGTTAACAGTTTAAGGGCATGGCTTGTACCTGGTTATGCTGGTTGAGTTGGCTACTAAAGGTAACAGTGAGGTTTCCTGCTGCTGCATTGGGTACAGCATTAGTGGAGTACAAGGATTTGCTACTGTCATAGGAACTCCGGCGCTTGCAAATCTCCATGTTTTGGAAGCACGACTTTACACTGAACAAATAGAAAAGGAGACAGTGAGTTAGTACATCAAAAAATGACTTGACAGATACACAGACCTGAGTAAGAACACTTACTGAGAACTGTGGGGATAATCCATGAGGTGGCTCATTGTAACAAAAGGGTGACCAAGTGTTTTTGTGGGTGTGATCCTTTTGTCAGCATCGAGGCGGAGCATCCTCTTCAGCAGGTCTATAAACTCTCGTCTGTCAGCTTTCTCCGCCAACATATCTGTTCCCTCCAAGTGTGACGACAAATTGACCTGCAATTCAAAGAATGTGTAAAATGAAAACAATCACAAAATGAACATGTCCTGCCATTACTTCATGTAAAGAAAGAAATGTGTGATGTACAATAACATTGTGTCCTAAGTTATGACTTGTCATTAAAGGCCTATTACCTGCATCATGTCATCCAGACAGTTAAAAATATATTTCCTGGCCTCCTTAGACTTGATACCCATTTCCATTTCATGTTCTGTTGGTGTCTGGAAAGAAACAACAGTTTATGTGAAAAAGAATCCATTCATATACAGTATTAAAAAAAAGGATACCCATAGCTTGTCAATGTTTTTTTTTTGCAGATGTGACATGTAATTATGTGTTTGCCTGTGTCTTTATTCACCTTTAGCTTCCAGAGTGGGTAGCTAGAATCAGGGCCTCGATTGAAGAAGCGGTTGGTTTTGGTGCCTGCACTCAATAAGTACTCTGCTGGGAGGCCTTGTGTCTGGGAGATGTAGCGAATCTGAACCCCCCCCCAAGAAATTTGACACATATAATTCGGCTCATCCAATTTATTAGGTCTGTTCAAAGCTATAGAAATTATAATTAGTTATAAAAAAAAACCCACAATCTAATCATTATAGATAAACAGAATTATGGAGCCCTGCTAAACCCTGTAATCACTACTACTGACCTGGTCGTACTCAGAGGCACCAGGATAGAGAGGCCAACCTAGGAACAGTTCAGCGATCACACAGCCTAAAGACCACATGTCAATGGCTTCACAGAATGGCAAACCCAAGATGATTTCAGGAGCTCTGAGAGAAAAAAAAAAAAAAAAAAAAAACCAAAACAAACAGGTACAGAAAGAAATAAGGTTGTTAGAGTGAATAAACAAACAATTTGCTTTGTCAGCACCCACATTTTAGGATTTCTTATAATATTGGTTTAAATAAAAAGAAAAGGTGTATGTTTTGCCACCAACCTATAGTAGCGAGATTGCAAGTAGGTTGAACAGACTGCTTTGGAGACGTGACTTGCTGAGCCAAAGTCAATGACTTTCACCCTGTAAGGCTGTCGAAGGGGGTCAACGAGCATAATGTTTTCAGGCTTAAGGTCTGCATGAATTAGACCCAGACTCTTCAATTTCATTAGTGCTGTAGCCACCTGAAAATAAGAAATACATAAATATTATAGCAACAGGACTAAAAGCAGGGGATACAATTTGATAGCTTATTAGTGAAAACAAATGCGAACCTGCTGTAGAATGGGTCTGATGTGGCGCAAAGGAAGCGGACTAAACTTGCTGTGCTTGAGAAAATCATACAAGTTCTGCTCCAGCATCTCAAACACGAGACAGGTGTGACCCTTGTGTTGGAAGCATTCGTAAGAACGCACAAAGTTGTACTCATCTGCATTCTCTGCACTCAGACGATTCAGAATGCCAACCTGTAAAAGGCAGACACAAGTTTTATTAAGCCATTGACTGAACTTGTTTAGGGTATTATAAAACAACAGTAAATCCTTGTCTGAGTTTTAAAAGGCCAGTTTGGTCAATTCTCATTGTTTGTTGAATCATACTTAATGGACCAAATTGCAGTTCCAGGTAAGTGCATCAACATAAAAATGCACTAAAATCATCTCTTTACAATGTTATAGATTGATGTGAGACATAATGCTGCACCGAGATGAAGCTTTGCCAAAACCGGCAATTACTAAACTGTCAATCAAAGAAAAACAAGTACTAGATCTGGTTACCTCTATTTGACCCTGGCGAGCATAGGATGGATGGTTTTTCAGAATCTTGATAGCCACAATCTCATTTGTCCCCCTTTTCCAGCATTTGGCTACTTGTCCAAACGTGCCTCTTCCCAGGAACTCTAGCACCTCGTAACTGCAGGACACTGAGCAAAGGATCTCATGTTGCACTAGCTGATAATCTCCTTCCCCATTGGAGCTGCTGCTCTTGGTTGTTGGAGCAGAGTGAGGGATAGACTGGCCTGTGCCTCCTCCCCCACCTCCCCCAGTACGGTTGGAATATGTTGCTGCTGGAGCTGAAAGCTCCTCCAATATCTGTACACTGCCACATCCACTCCCACTGCCTTCATTAGCCTCTTCTATTTTTCTCTTCTGTCCATGCCTGTGTCCCCTCACTTCTGAAGACGTCTCAGTGTGAACGTAGGAAGAGGATGTTGCTTGCTCAGCGACACGTCGACTGGAACCACGTGGAAGACTGCCAGTGCTATCTGCTGCCCTCACCACCACTTGACCCCTGGATCCTGGGGCTGCAGGGGGGAAGACCAGAGAGGGTGCAAATGGGGGCACTGCCATTGCAGGCGTGAAAGTGTACGCCGATTGGCCTGCAATGGAGCTGTAAGCATCGGTGGTGGACACGTCCCAAACATTGCTTTCCACCTTAAGCTTCTTAACTCGGCAAAAGGCACTGGAGGAAATGGAGGGGGGAGAGAAGACCTGCAGCTGAGAACTCATAGCTGTAAAGAGATGAATGAAAATTAGATGTAAATAAAGTACATGTATTATCAAAACAAAACCATTGAAATTATTTTTAAAAAGTATAATACACAAACAATTTGATTCATTTTGCAAACATACACTCTACAGCATCTCTTTTTTAAGTTGTAACTGGAGACAACAATTTTCTAATTTCTCTCCAGAACTGAGTGGAAACATGTACACTAGTTAACACTGCCAGAGACAGAACTATGCACCAAATGAGCCCTTAGTTCACTAAGATTAGTGTTATTTATGGTCTAGTGTGTTCTGAAATTCTATATACTGTTAAATACCATAAGCAAATATTGCATGTCCATGCTAAGCATTTCTTTGTATTTATTTTTCTCAAACAATTTTAAAGATACATTCAAAGTAACATTTGTTTTGTAAAACGAATTTAAAAATAGCCGAAAGAAGACCTCATTCACATATGGGCTACCCTTTCAGTGTGACTAAATGTCTGTCAGGAATAATAATTACACACGTATGTACAGCTATGGAGATCAAAAAGATATAAAACCAATTAAATCTAAAGAAGATGGCATTTTTGCAGGTGTCATTTTATATGTTTTTCTTTGTCCCTATCCCCTTAATCTCAAAACAGCTGACATATTAAGGATATACAACAACAACAACAACAGTCATAATAAGTTCTAAGTTTCTTCTGAATAAATAGTCCTCATGACAACAATGTAAAAGTTGTAGCTTTTTTTAATAATGTGTTTCCTGGGTGAAGAATAAGGCTGGAAATTGGTGTAGTTTAGTCATGGACACATTTGGCTTGCTATGAAGTGGTTCATGTTACCTCACACAAGTATTTATATTTTAATGCGTTTTAGATGCAAATATTTACAGTCTATGTTTAATCTATCCGCCTATCGATGGATTTTTTTTAAGGCCACATACTGTATACAGACATTCAAACTCACCTATGACCATGGTTTATTTAGGCTGTCAAAATAACAAACATGTATTTAGCACAATAGTCCTCAGAGTCAAGAAAGCAAGAGCTCCAACCACGTATGGCAAGTTATCGGTATGCTGATTGTATGTTGCCGAGAATCCAGAAGAAGCATACCTCACCTCGAAGATATTGTATCTTTAGGGACGCAGCCCAGTATGTGACCACAGCCAGTCGTTTTGGACTAATTGTTGGTTTTTAACCGTCTTTCCCAATAACAACGCGAATAATAAATATCATCAGCAATAACATTTTTTATTTACTCTATGCTTTTCCCTACCTCACAGCACCCCGCAAAGAAAGAGAGTTTTTGGTGCCCAGTAAATTAGTTAAATTGCATATATTTTTTTAACTCGTTAACTCGTTGGTGTCTTTTTTTGGTGTCTAACAGTTAATACATACAAGCGATCATTATCGCACACTGGGAAATACTAGCGAGCACCCAACAATGTTACCACACACCTTCTAATGTATCGTTTATGTGACGTGTGGATCAACGATACTCGTAAAATATCAGTTAAAGTTAGTTTAAATTAAACATATTTGAGTCTTTAAACAAAAAATAACGCATAAAAACTGGTTTGACCGCTCTTGGTATGCAATGAATACCGGTATATATGAAGCATAGTAGAAGTTCAGCTTTGTTGCATTATGGTTATATCAGTTACGAGGAACAACTAAAGAGGAAAAGTAAAACCTCCACAGACATATATAAACCAACTGACACAGGCATCCGTTTTAAAAGCCAAACCAACAAGACAGCAAAGCTAAACTGGCTAACGCTAACAGACCAAAGCTTTAACTTATCTGGAATTATTTACTTTATGTAACTGACGGTTACTACGACATATATCCATTTTACCGACGGCGTTTGTTTAGAAATCAACAGAAAACACAATAGGAACTCGCACATACCCGAGTTGATGCGTATTCAACGATGAAAAACGACTCAGGTCGAGGTTTAAATCCCTCTGCAGCCTGCAGTGCGGGGCTTGGCTTTCGCTAACTCCAGTTAGCTGCTGCTGTTAGGCCTGCATTGTTTCGCCAGTCGATTAAGTGCTAAGCACCGAGACAAACGTCACATAGTCCAAAAAGCAGAGGAAATGCGCCTAGGATTCATTGTTTCACTTGATTAAAACATGAAAAATATAAAAAGTACAGAATATTAACTCTTTGTGGTATTTAAACTGCCCTAAAAGAGCCCCGCTCGAGGGAGCGAAATCCAATTTTTTACCGGAACAAACCACGTCCTTATATCAGCTGCGACACTGACGTCATTTCCACAAACGACCGTAATTACTCTGGTATTGTGTCACGATATTCCGACGTCTGCACTGTTGTTTCTTTGGACTAGCCTAATAAAAAAAACCCGATAATTTAATTAAGTTAAATGCTATACATTTGTTTAGAAACGTATCATTGCCCATAATTGCGATAGAGGCATGGTTAAGATAGTTATGGACTGAACCTTGAAAAATATCTACACAATAGTTTACGGTAAAAGGACAAGTGACGTAGAAAGGCAGTAATTTTCCAAAACCCTGTAATGTTCCAGAATTATACAAGGGTCAACGAAGTCCATACAGTATTGTTCAATTTGTCCACAGCACATTCCTAGAGTACAGGTTGTGTTGCATTTACAATATATCAAGGGTTACATGCGTGGAGTACACCATCATCTACTTTATGCTTAAAATTAAATGTTATGCTTTCATATCCCTCATCTTAAAAAAATAAATCCAAACATGTAGGAACATAAAGGACATAAAGGGCCTTTAGTTAGAGGAAGCTTACAGTGTACTTTAATGTAATCATTGTGATCCAAAATCGCTTCCTCTTTAGAGAAGCTTCACTATTTATGTTAATGTCATTGCCAAAAGTATCAAAAATGTTGTTTCCAGTGGTGGTACATTTATAAACTCACTCATTATTAGATTAAGATAGGCAATTTGAGAAAGGTTGCTTGGAATACACAACAAAAAGATGGGACAGAGGCGAACTAAGTCTGCAGTCACATTCTTAAGGTGGGGGATGGGGAACAAAAAGGGGAAAAAATGAGCATCTACTAAGGGGTTGGTCTTTGGAAGCACTGATAGTGGAATTAGGTTTCCACAAAATGCTAACTCTTTATTCCCAGCTAAATCTCATTACAACATGATAACCTACACTTAACTATATATATTTTTTAATTTTTTGCAATCATTTTAGTAATGAATGCCATTGTTAAATAAACATCGCTATTATGTTTTTCCTTTATAAATTAGTGGCACACTCAGTTACCTTTACCTTTACACAATTTAATAAAATCATCAAACAAGTTTTTGTCCTTTTAGCTTGGTTGACGTCATTGGAGGAAAAGGTTCCAGTCAAAAAAAAGTTAAAGTGCAAATTTTCTTTTTATTCTGATTTCATTTTACAGCAGAAATTATGTAAAGCATTCAGAGGACATTTTCCACATATAAGGGCAATATTCAAAACACTTTGCATGGCCTCAGCAACAAAATATTCTTTTAAAAACATCAACAATTAAGTGATGCCTGTGCATGCACATTTGTAAACCCAAAAAGGAGAAACTAGGCTACAAAAAAGAGGAATGAAAGACTGTGGAAAGCATGGAGAACACAACAGCAGGCAGGGTGGGAATAAAGCAGGAAATGAAAGAGAGGCCGAGGCAGGGCGAAGAAGAAAGAGGGAAGACAGGGTAAAAGAAGAGGAAGGTGAGGAGAAGTCTAGCTGTTGATTATCTAAGGATCTACCATTCGAGCATGCAATGTGGTGTTTGGCCGCGTCCTCTCCAAACAAGGCCTGAAAAGTTATACCATTCGTTTCTAGACATACTTATGAGAAGAGAAGCTATCTCTGTGCATGTTTACCAGTTGTCTACTGTGGTAATATTTATTCGTTTGTATTTTAATTTTTTATTAGTATTTTTACTTTTCTAATCTACATATTCTTTACAGTCATCATCCTCTCCAAAAACATTACCATTATACTGTATATGAGTTCTGCCAGCTTTCAGTTTTGTTAAATACAATATGTGTGCATTTGTTTGTTGATAGGCGTGAGCATTTGTACTTGGTGTGTGCGTGTGTGTGAGAGCGAGAGCGAGAGAGAGAGAGGGAGAAGAGAGCGAGAGAGGGAGAGAGAAAGCGAGAAAAAGAGAAAGAGAGAGCTGCGGTGTTTGTGCATGTTTAGATAAATAGCACTTTTTGTTGTAAAATGAAAGCTTGGTCAATGCTATCCAAAACATGGGGGTCTCTTAGTGTGACAAAGAATACTGAATAAAAAATAAATAAATATATAAAATAATTAGTTTTTCCAATCATCAGAGTTTACGTTATTCATCTCACAATTTTTATTTTAAAAACAGGAAGTTTACTAAGGGATAATTTACTATAAAAAATTGCTCGCTTTCGGGATCATGTGCATTACCTATGTAAAATTTAGTTTGTATCCAAGCAAGGTTTAAAAACAGGAAGCTGTATAGATTCGTGTAGCTTGAGGAAAAGGTGATGAAAGCTTGAATATAATGTATTTTTCCAAATAAGATGTGGGACACAGGAGTTTGTTGATGCAGAGCTAAATTTGAAAATCTGTGAGTAATAAAGACTGAATGAAGCAGAATTTTTTAACACACTTGAGTTTGCTTACACGCACAGAAAACAAAATGGGCACAGTCACTACTGGTGCAAGTCAGTGTCAGCAAACACTCCACATTCTATCTCCCTGTTCTTTAACCCTGAGTATTATCTATGGGGGAGATTTACTTTTCCCCAAAGATATAAGCACAGAGAGAAGGGGTGTGGCTTTTTTTATTTTGTATTTGTTTGCATGTATCGTATGTGCATAAGAATGTGTAAAAAAAAAAAAAAAAAAGGATCGAGAATGGATTTGTGTGACAGTCATGTCTTCTGGAAAACTGCTAAAGTACTCTTCCACTTAATTTGCTGCAAGAAGAACAAAGACAGAAGTCCATGCAGAAAAACACATCCTCATCCCACAGTGCAGTTCATACACAGAGGCTGAAATATAACATAATTTTCTTCCTCTAATACTGAAAATAAACACACAATTAGGGACGTAACATGATACTGTAATTACTGGTTTGTGTTCAAAACAGACCATCAATCAGCCAATGAGCGTTCTCTCATACCACTGACAAACTGAGATAACACAGACTCAGACCAAGATGAAGTTTAACACTGCCGGGACATAGAGTGGACACTTCCTGAAATTGTTTTCACTGTTGTTTTCTGTTATGGAGCAGGCACTTTCTAAACAGAGCTTTCCAGAAGTTCAAAGTACAATTCAAGAATGGGGAATGGCAGTGACAATAAGGACAAGAAGAGAAAAGTTGATCAAATGATATGTAGAAAACTAAGGGGATGACACATTCTGTCTGAATACGGAGAGCTTTGACTGGAGGCCAGGCTGGACCTGCTTTAAAGTGGGTTTGTGTTGTAATGGTTGGAATAAAAGCAAGTGTGCTGCTCAGTATGACCACATTGTTAAAACTCAAATGTCCCTTTCCTTTTTTGGGTCATCAGTCATTGCATTGGCATTAAATCATTATCCTACATCGCCATTTACATAATTCGCATACTTGCATTATCGTCCTCCTCATCATCATCATCATCATCTATATGAAAGTCTGCCTCTGACAGACTTCTCTACGGTTGAGCTAGTACTAGATCTCTTCTATTGTCTATTGTGTGTTTGTGTGTGGGCATGTGCGTTGTCTCTGTGGATCTTACTGATAGCTTTTGGGTGTTGGTTTCCCTAACACAATATATTGTTAGGCAAAATAGCATTCATAATAAATGGCACTACTGGCAAAAAGTGTTCAGTTTCTGCTAGCCAAGAAACAAAAGCACAAAGTGTAAATGTTTTCTCTGAAAGATCGTTGTTTCAGCTAACTTTGTTTTCCCACTTATGACTCTAACGTTAGGTTTTTCAGTTGCATGCTTTAACAAAATGTTCTTTTCAGTAACACTTATACAGGATACTCTTAAAGTGAAGCAGTTAAAATCCTCTCACAGTCCGTAGCCACTAACATTTTCTTTGTTGCTGTTTCTTTGTCTCATGCACATTACTCCATTTTGAATATCTACAGTATTTACAAGCAATACAGCCATCCTGTGTACCCCGACCTCTGTCTTTAAGTTCTCATCACGGGATTAAAATAATTTATAATCTTAAATACAGTCCTCTTATGAAAAAGTTTCAGGGTCCTCATATCCCCTTTACCTCGTCATTTTATATACAGGAATATGCAATAGTCCAAAATATGGATTTGATCACCCGTATGGGCTAATATGGGGACAAGTGCCCTGTATAGGGGCAGGTACAAGACCCATATCCTGTACAGAGCACGCATAGAGACCTCTCAGAGTCAAGAAGAAGTCAAGGCAATGGTATGTGACTCTCTCCTCAAAACCACAGTTAGGATTTAGAGGTTCACGCAAACAACAAACTAACAGAGACATTTAACCAGTGGAACATGTCATATTTTACCACACGAGGGGGAAAAAAAACCAATCTAAACCACTCTTGGGCCAATCAAAATGAACAATTATACCCTTGAATAAATAAAGCAAGTAAAAAAAGCACCTCAAATAAGTAATTTGTCCTTACACAGTTCACATTACACAGGGCAAGGATAAGTCGATGAGGACGTAAGTGAGACACAACTACACATAGAAATACAAAAAAGAAACAACACTAAAGCAGTTTGGCAAGCATGCAGGAGCTTGTAGCTCAAACACATGCATTGAATTGAACAACACGGACACCATGTCAGGCAGCAAAGTGCTGCCTCCGAGAACGACTCCATACAAAGTCCATGTAACAAATTAAGACATCATTTTTTTCAGACCCCAGCCCGTTATCTAACAATACCCCTCTTACATTCAAGTGCAGTTCCTCCCCTTTGCATTGGGTGACCGATTAATACGTTTTTAAGCCTGTGAGTTAGAATGGTTGGTGATATTGTGATATACAGAAATTAGCAGAGAGAGTTGCAGCTATAGCTTTTTTTTCAGGATAATGGAGAGGAGGACTAAGCAAAAAAAGTTTTGCATGCAAATGCAACATGAAAGTGAGTCTTTTGGTTTGTGTTTTCTTATTCTTTCATGGATCACTACTTCAATACAAAACGCAGATCAGGCTTTGTAAAATTCCTGCAGGACAAAGTCATCTCAAGACGTTCTCCATCGGTGCTTTCGAGATACCGCCGCGAACGGCGGGACACCGCCACCAGACGCTTCCTTGAGATTCTCTTGCTTGACTCGCCAACTGTTTCTTGCAAAGACACAAAGCCATGAAGAGTGCAAAGAATGCCATGAGGTTAATGTGATGGCCTCCCAGCGAAACTGTGGAGGAGGATCAATGGGCAGAGCCAGGTCCCTGGGCTCTACCCAGCAGTCTGTCTGTCTGAGCTGCCATGATGGACACCTATCCTGTCCTCAGTCTGTCTGGGAAGAGTTTTTTCCCCCCTCTTTTTTAAAGAAGAAGGGAGAGAGGGTGATTGTGAAGGGGGGCGGGGGGAGAAAAAGGGAAAG
>NC_024317.1:6450245-6473726 GCF_000523025.1 Cynoglossus semilaevis | reverse complement strand
GAGAGCCTGAAGAAATGGAAGAGGGGAGAAATAAAAACAAGAGGAAGGGATGGAGGGCAGGGAGGATAAATAGATTGCTCACAGGCTGAGGGAGCTGTGTGTGGGGCCTGGTGACGGGCTCTCAGGACCCCTGGCCTTTCTCTGCTCTCTGGCCCTGAGTGAAAATAAGACACATTACATTATTTGCTTGTATATTTGTAGGAGTACATGAACTGAAGGACATACAGTATATGAGAATTGGATGTAGCCATCTGGTTGCCAAGTACCCAAGAATAGAGGAGAAGAGGCTACACTGGTTAGCAAGAAACCCTAATAACTCTTTTCTAAAAAAAAAAAAGTCTACATCATTATTGAGTAAGCAGCTAGTAATTTAACATTTTAATAATTTATAAGCCTAGGATTTTACAAATTTGCCAAAGAAATCTATATATAAATTCAGCAAAAAAAAGTAAGGTTACATTTGTAAGAATGACAATCCTCTTGTTGTTCTGGATATTTTCAGAGATGAACTAGAAACATAGAGAAGACATTTTTGTTTCCCTGTTATTTCTGTTATTTTTGTCAGTGGTACCTCTACATTTATGCAGAGCCCCAATGTTATGACTACCAATGCAAATGGGACCCTATTTTGCAACCAAATGACTACTATGTGTTTTCATACAGTGTAATTGTCATACTAAGCAGCATGATCTATATTACAGAAATCCTCTGTTCAGCACCTAAACTGAATTTTCTTATAGTTTCCCCAACCTTTATGATGCAAAAAAGGAGACTGTCAGAAAAAGCAAGACATTATCGCCATTTAGTGAAGCTAATCAGAACATGCCCCCAGGAAGACTGTGTTGAAAAATCACTTCTATATCCATCCATTAGTCATGCACAAGTACCAGTGTCATTCAGCAGTCCTTGGAGAAGAAGAGAGATAGAGGGTGAGAAGGGTAAGGAGGAGGTCAAAAGAGAAAGAGAGAGAGAGAGAAGGATAATAATCCCTGACCTCCTCTCCCACTCTCTCAGCTGACATGCAAACAGGCATCAGCCACTGGGAGAGAGAGAGAGAGAGGGAGAGAGGGAGAGAGAGAAAGAGAGAGAGAGAAGACTCACCCGTTTTAGAGGCCTATGGTCCATCAAGGGGCTTCATATAAACAGTAAAACACATCACCTATTAGCACCAACGTAGTGGCCACACATTTTACAGTGGGCTATGTGTGTGCTTCATAATGGATGATAACCACCTTAGACTGTATATAGAAAATGGGTGTAGCAATTTTAGGTCTGAAAAATTGTTACACGGTAAAACCCCAAAAAGAAAAAGCTAGAAATTCAGTTCTAGTTTTGAAAGAATAAATGTAGGTTTATTAGAAACTAGGCTTCTGTTGACAGCCTTTTACAAATGCAGACAAGTTTCATTTTTCTACAGACATTGATTCATTGAGTTACTGTACTTCTAAAACCAAAACAGAAAATCTGTTCCTATTTTGTGGTTTTACTAGTGTCTAGCTCCATTTCCAACATACAGTCTATGTTGAGCAGTTGTATTTGAGAGTGAGTGTCCATTTTTTATGCCTCACCTGTGGCGGCACCGGAGCAGGAATCTCAGGATCTTGCGAGCAGCCTGGTTCTGTTTTTTAGTTAGGAGGCTGTTGTACAGAAACAAGTAAACAGTGTAAAAAAATCTTGTTTCTTGTCATACACAGTCCCAGTGTGTACGTGTGTGTGTGTTTGCATATAAATGACCTGAGGGAGTGTCTGTAAGAGCGGTAGTATTGCTGGATGAGGACGGCTGCCCTACGACTCTGTTGGAACTTCCTCTGCTCATGGAAACTCCGGAAACGACTCTGAATCAGGATGGCTGCCAGGGTCATCCTCTTATAAAGTGCATACTGAGAGAAGACAGGGGTGATATAGTTAGAAATCACTGAACAAATAATTACAATCGAATCATTAAACCAAAAGTATTTAATGTACTTTTGCCTGATAAATACTTGTTCAAGTAAATCAGAATATAAACACTTTGAACTTTACTTGGATTTTTGGAGATTGGTTTTGAGTATGTATCACTACTAATTAAAAAAAAAAAGCCAAGCATAAGCAAATCACAGTCACGAGTCACGAACCATACATTGAGCCTCACCTGTTTATATCTCTTATAGCAGCGTTGAATTACAGCTGCGATCTCTTTGCGTTGTTCCTGAATGGGACCCTGTAATGAATCACATGAGTGGTTCATACAACATCATAAATGATAAATGGTTCACTATCATTTTAAAAAGGACCAGTGGAGTAGGATTAGTGGCATCTAGTGGTAGAGGGTCATATTGCAGATATTGCACTTTATTAAAGTGGACACAGTTGTGTACAATGCCAAACTTTTAAAATGTTTCAATTATTTTATTTATAAAATGAAAAATCATGAAACTATTTATATTTTTTCCACCAACATTTTTGAAACCTACATTTACTTTGTAAAAGTAAAACCACAACAGCTTTGTTTTTTAATCCCCTGGTGAAAAGTGTCAATGTTTGTTATGGGAGTGGAGCACATGTTTACCTTATGTCTTCTGAGGGAGTGCAGAGCATGCCTGATGATCTCATACAGCTCTGCCTGCTCTCCTTCAGTCATGGCTAGACAAGACGAGTCACTCTTCAACCTGTCCTCTTTTGTAGCTGCACAGGGGAAGGAGCTCCAGTCGAAGGGGGAGGATGGGGCTTGCTTAGCCTGAGGACTCTGCTGATCCTCAGGCCCTGAGAGAGAGTTTGGTCTGGGGCTGGGAGTCTGGGACTTGCAGCTCAGAAACCTGGAGAGGATAGGATAAGAGTGAAATAAGATAAAATATAATATAAATTCTATCTGTTAAACAAAAGTGTCCAGTTTCTCTCACCTTTCGACCTCGGTGAGGTAACCAGAGAGTAACCTGACATTGCTGTTCATCCACGCCTTCTCACTCTCCGTTTCAGGCTCCACGACCTCCTGTTTGAGCCTCACAGCTGAAGTCTCCACGATGTGATCAGCTAACATTGAAATATCCATCTGAAACACACACAGGGCAGGTGTTAGCAACACAAGCTGCCCTGTCATTTACCATCATGTCTACAATAAAAACAAACCTTGGTGTATTTAATGTGTTTACATGTATCCTGTATATTTTAAGCTTATCAGTGCGTTTTGGTTTTTGCATCTTTGTATCTTCAGCTCACGTGCCTCCATTCTTCAGTAACAGTTATATGGGATTACACTGGCCCTTCTATCAGATTTCAATCTATCATAAAGTATAGGACGCATAGGTCAAACAGGATGGGACGTATACGATCACTGGTCTGTTTGCCTATAAGATTTCCAGGGGAAAAAGCAAAAGTTTTTTCATTGAAATCCATTTTTTAATTTGTTCCCATAGCTGCTACACTAAGTAGTACCAAAAACTTTAAATCTGTATCGTTTGGCTCTGAGGTTCATGGTGTAAAAATGGTGGCATAGTAAGGGTCACCAAGGGCGATTTGGCGTGGGAGCTCTCCATTTCTGTTTGTGTCAACATTTATTTTGTGTGTTTCTGCTTGTGTGACACTGAATAAAAAGACAGCACTAACACACCTGCACCACGATGACAAATTTAATGTTGACAACATAAGACACATAAATAAATGGAGGAATAAATGACATGGAAAAATTTCAATCTTCCCCCAATATCCCTCTGCTCTGTACGCTCTTTTGATTTTAGCAGCTTTGGTCCCTGCCCGGGGACAGCGTATTGAGATGTATGATAATTATGCTATTTGTACAATAGCATAATTATCATTATTATGCATTTTTACCCTCTTCTTTACAATCAATACCTTCCCAAATCCAATAACAATAATTTGACCCCATTATTATGGGTGACTTAATTAACATAAAGACGACCACTGATTTCCAAGTAGCTCAGTTTTTTTCAGTACTGATGGGCAAAGTTCCACTTTAATATTATCCTGGTAATAACTTGTATGTATACTAGTGCAATATTTTTTTTCTTTGGCCTTTTAAAGGTATTTGCAGGTATAAATTTCAAAATATTTAAAATCACTGAATGTCATTTTAACTGAGCCAAATAAATGAAGGTTAAGTCACTTTACTAAAATATAGGGTTTACTTTAAGTTGCATGTAGAGAAAGTACGTATACCAACCTTTCTGGTGAGTGGATTTGTTTATTTTTAAATCCCAGAAGTGGGCCATGTACAAAGTGAGCTGAATACATTTTTTTACATACACAACAGACACTTCCTAATATGAAACCGGTGTAGACTTTCCCTAACCATCGCCTCCCCCTACCTGCAAGTCTTCACTGTTATCCTGATAGGTCAGCAGCTCTGTCTCCTCTCCCCTGTCTGACAGCACTCTTTGGCGCAGGTGACTGGCCAGCCGTTCTTTTCCTAAAACCCTCCTGGCCAGACTACATTGCCCAAGGGTCTGTCTCAGACTCCACCTGTTGCCTTCTCCAGACTCCCCGATCCTGGCCTGCAGGTGGGAGAATGGGGAGTTGGGGAGCTGAGGTCGGTTTGGGCCCATGCTGGCAGGAGGTGTGTTCTGACAGCTGAGGTTTGAGGGTTGAGTTTGAAGGGTGTAGGTGCTGGACAGAACAGAACAGTGAGAGTTTGGACTTGAGGGTGTGTTGAGGAGGGAGTTGAGGATCTTTGTTTTGGGTATTGAGTTAGCTAGCTGTTGCTGGGAATCAGGGCTGGATTTGAGTCGCTTGGCTGGGGGTGGACCGCCTTGTTCTCCCTGGTTGCCCTGTGAGGCTCTCAGTCCTGTTTGGTTCCAGCCCTGGCTTTGGTTGTCTGGCTGGTTTTCAGTCCTATCTCTTCTCAACTCTGAAGGACAAAAGGACAGTAATGTTTCCCACAACACATACAGTAACACAATTACACCAAACATTCACATATTTTTATGAACAACATAATGATCAACTTTCCAACCTGAGTTACGGGTTGGGGAGGGGCTGTTGCTTATTCCGCTCATCCGTGACTCCCCCCTCCACCTGTCCATCCAAGTGTCTGCAGGCTGGCCCTGAGCTTGAGGAGTCTGTTGCATCTGCTCTAAGAGGTCAGCCAATCGAGTGTGGCCTCTTGACCGAGCAATGTTGAGCGGCAAGCGTCCTAAAGAATCAGGAATAGATAGAGCTCTGGGATCCCACTGATAGAGCACCAGTGCTGCCTCGGTGTGGCCCAGAGCACAAGCCCACATCTAGAGAGGGGTCAGAAAACACACACACAGACAGATTAGCGTACAGCGCGGAAGATAAACACTGTGAATTCAGTCATATAACATCACTCATTTACCAGTGGAGTGCAGGAGAAGTGGTCTACATTTAGAGGGTCCACTTCCAGCTCCAGGTCAATGGAGTCAGCATGCTTTGTGCTGCAGTGCAAGAAAGAGAATTTAATTGGCCTGAGCTGCACATTCATCCACTGTCATGTCATGTTGTCAGAACCGTATGTTGCTCACCGCCAGCGAATGAGTGTCTGAATGAGCCCCGCGTAGCCCTGAGCTGCAGCCAGATGTAGTAAGGTCATACCTCTGGAGTTCTTACTGTGCACAAGCTGATTAGAGGAAGCCCAGCATGGCTGAGACATTATCTTCTCACACACCACCACCACACGGCCCTCGAATGAACCCTGGTCAGGAGAAATCTGCAGAAGTGGAGAGTGGAAGGACATGCATGATGTCATTTTTTTCATTATCCCGGATGAGGATGTCTGTTTTTAGTGGAGGCGATCTGGGCTAAGCATCTTCAACAGTACCAGGAACAAATAGTGCTGGTAAAAGTGCATGTTTAATCAATAATAATATTTATTAAAATAATAACAAAGTTTATTTAATTTCAATTTCAAGTTTTTCATCCTGAAGTTTTTAAAAATGTATTTACACTCGCATCATACAATGAGGATTTCAAAGGGGTACTTTGCACCCCCTGCAGGTCAGATTGAACAGTAGCCACCATAGAAGCCACTGTTCAATTAACCAAAAAGTTAACTGTGATTTTTTTTTTTCTGCAGGGTAAAAAGATACAGGTAAGTGGCCAAACAACAGATTTTACTTATCATTTTTGGAAGTATACTTAAATTTCTGGTAATTGTTGCTTTTACTAAATTAAATAAATATATTTTATTTTTTAGACACATTTATGTAATTTAATAAATATAAAATGAGTTTTGATTAATGTCTGTCTTGAATGAAGTCCTACTAAGAAACATATTTATTCATAGTTTATTTTATGTTATGTGTTATTAAATGTAAATAAATATTTCACCCCATCTACATCACTTCATTCTTACTTGAGACTGCTGATCAGTGGCCCCTCCTCCTCCTCCTCCTCCACTCTCCACTCCTCCACCCTGGGTTGCCATGGTTTCTGAGCCAGGGTTCTGATTGGAAATCTCAGCCATCCTCTGTTCCATTTGCTCTAGACGCTCCAAGATGGACATTCTGAACTGTGTGTCTAGGGATATGAAGGAGATGATTTCACATGTTATGTTGTCAAAGCTTATAAAGAAATTCTCTTCTCTTTGAGAAGAGTTAAAAAAAAACAGGACCAGAAAATCCCCTCATTATCGAGAGAAAAACATTATATTCTATTGTAAAATAAAGTATAACACGACATAAAAACGTGTGTGATGCACTCTCAATGCCATGCTTTTGCATTAATGTGACCCTTTGTTTAACAGACGCTGCTGCAGTTTCGCTGCAGTGCACAATATGTCATTCCACCTGCTGCGCTCTTACTCAGTTTCTCTATTTTTCCTGCTATCATTTCACAGCTGTTTTTCCCTCTCTGCAGTCTGCAGTGAACAAAATAGGCTAAGAGGTGAACGTCACAGTGACACCAAATCTTAGGCTCCTCCCACTCATCTTCTTTCACCAATCATTTCCAGAGGTTGGGTTTCTGAGTAATGCTGCTCATCTGAGCACAAAGCAAGTCTACCATTATAGCTGCTCAAAACAAAAGAACAGTTACTGTCAGCGAAGTGTGAACAACAACAACAACAACAACAGTGAAGTGTGAACAACAACAACAACAACAACAACCACAAATTACTGTATGAGATACCCCCCCCCCACCCCCGACCCCCCCAAAGAAAAAAGTTCTCAAGTTTAAACAAAGCGTTTCGGAGTTTAATATTTTGTATACAAGTAACAATAAGTTTTTGTTCCACCCTCAGGTTTTCTGTCAATTGAGTTTTCTGAGGCTAGATTTGCATTGATAATAATAGCTGATAAGCTAAAGCTAATAATCAACTCTTTTCTGCTCGCTTTGTCAACACTAACCTTGGGTTTCTGCTTAATCTACCATTAGCTATATCTACAACCATATAACACACACACATAAACACACACACACACATATATTCAATGTTAAATGGTATTCAACAGCTGAGTAGAAAAATGTGGGAACCTCCAGTTTAGTTGAGAAACTTTTGTAGTAAAGCGTGAATATTTGAACTCTGAACAAATCAAAGCATGTCCATAAGGTGGTCAACAACATGCCTGTGCCTAACACAGTGTCTGTTGATACAGACTGATTCTCTACAGGATCAACATCAGCATCAGTCAGGATCCTTTGTTGTTATGGAGACCAATGGCGCTGTCCGCTCCCGCCTGGTGCTGGAACCGAAAAAACTCCCTTAAATGTGACTGTGAGCCAACGGGGAGTTAAAATTAAACCAAGCCAAACATAAACGGACCATCAATGTCCCACTTGGTTAAAAAAAGAACAGGCAGACTTGTAGCTTTCCCCTCCTATTGTCTGAACCAAAGATTCTTGGCGCCACATGTTTGTTAAATACTTGGGACCGAATTCTACAATTGCAAAAGTAACATTCGTGCCGTGAGTCACAGACATAAACAGGCATGCGTTTCTGTATCTAACTAGGCTCCGACAGGACCGTGGAAGAAGAAAACCTCAACAACAAAGGACAGAGATGCACAGAGAAGGAGCGTTTCTTTAAATTTAGAATCAAATAAGCTACGAACCCAAAAAGAGCGAATCCCCCTCTTTTTTTCGGCTGCGTTTCTTTGTTCCCGTTTCTGCTCCACGCCGTTAGTTAGGAGCGTGTGCGACTCATGCAATTCTACAGCGAGCGAGCAAAACAAAACTCTGAACGGACGAGTTGCAGAGAAACAGAGGGAGAGAGAGAGGGGGAAGAGAGGGAGAGAGATGGAGGGAGAGAGAGAGAGAGAGAGAGAGAGAGAGTTTGGATGGAGGGGACTCTACCACCACGTTGTCTTTAAGACTGGGAGCTGCATCGCTTCAAATCCGCCCGCCAGACTCTGAGCTGCAGGTGGCTCGCTCGTCATCGTCACAACAACAGAGCCGCACACATTAAAATAAACACTGCGCCAACATGTTTGATCCGAAATATAAATCTTCCTGAGTTTTTGTTTGTTTGTTTGTGTTTTGTTTACTTTGGGGGTAAAAACAAAAGACCTGTTCCAAAAAAATAAAAAAATACAAAATGCGCAGAACGCACATCCAGATCTCGATGCCTTAACGTCCACAGTCCACTCCACAAGTGTTGGACAACGTTTTTGGACTCTCAGTTTATGTCTGTTGAACGGCAGTGTCTTTGCCCTTCACTCCTGCAAACAGCCATCCTACTGCAGCTACTGCTGCTGCTGCTGCTGCTGCTGTGACCGTGCAGCCGCATTGCCGCATTGCGCAACGCACAGATAGAGGGGGTGAAGTGAAACAAGCAGGACATGCCTCAAACACTGAGGAGACCCGTGTGTTCCTCCGCCGCAACTGCACTATGAACACAGACACCCATAAAATGCGGTGCAGACAAACTGAACAGTAGAGGCCACGATTATTTCAACCGCCCGGAAATGTCATTCTTTAATGTAGTTTCAAGTGCGTTTACACAGAGCAAGAAAGTTCCACATTTAAATTCAAACACATAAACATACACACAAACCTTACCTACAGAATGATAACAATAATAAAAAACACACCAAACAACTAATCCAGGCTGAGGAAGTGAAAACACGCGCACACGCACACACATATATCCTCTACATAGTCTCGATTTATTTCTACAAACACTCATGGAAGCAGTGTTTCTTCCTAATAGAATTCTAGGGGAGGTCATAACCTGCTTCCCTGCCTTGTCTTCAAACTGAAATCTTTCAATTGTTCTTTCCGTTCTGGGAAAAAACAATAAAAACCTGTTGCTAATCTCTCAATAATTTTGACTGGTTTGTTAAATATGTAATGCTCTTTTTTTTTCAGATCTAAAAATGTATCATGTTTGAGGGCAAAAGATGTTAATAATAGAACTGGCCAAAACCGTTTGAGATTTTTACAAGTTGAGCAACTCATAGTTTCTCTCACATATCAGAAAGTCTGACTGATAGAACTGGCCAATACCGTTTGAGATTTCTCTCACATATCAGAAAGTCTGACTCTGTGAGCAGGTTTAAATCTCAACTCTGTTTTTCATGCTATTTCTGTTTCTAATTTATATAATTAAATAATTAAGTCCTAAAATTAATGATTAATTATGAATATTATTATAATAAGTATTAAAATATAATAGTAAGAACAATAATAATAATAATAATAAAGTATTCATCCTGATCAGTTGAATTTATAAAACCCAACAAGCTGTGATAAAAGTAATACCCTCTTTTAACAACTCTCCAAATTTGTCTTTGTCAAACTCTGTTTAGCTGTCACTCATAACACTATAATGGCATCATCACAAACAAAAGATATTTTTGATGGTCACAAAACAACAGAAGGATCAACAAGTTATCATAACATTCCCCACGCACAATATAAAACTTCACTGAAAGGAAACGGAAGACACAGACAGCAGGGCAGTCATGTTGATGTGACGAGACAAAAAGTCTATCTTGTAGGACAAACATGCGAGACAAAGACCTATAGAACCCAGTCCAAATATGGAGACAGGAGATGTCAAGGTCCTCAGATGTTTTTGTTTTATATTCTCACTTTTTTTTGTGTGTGAAGGGAACTAAAGACTTTAAGGTCCATGCAATAGGGAGCTGGAGGAGCTGGAGAGATATTCTTTTCTAATAAGTTTGTATCATACTTGTTAGTAAAGGCATTTAGAAATGAACTATATTAACATCTAAGTAATTTAATAATCATCACAACACAAAAATATAAAGGTAAACTGAATAGAACATAAGTGTCCATATTATTAGGACATGGTAAAAAAAGGAAAGAAATATCCTTCTAGGAAAAAAACAACAACTTAAAGAGCCACTAGTTTATTAGGCTTTCAGAGTAAAGGATAAAAAACTCTACTTTGTTTCTCACAGACTGCAGTTCTCGTCTTTGTGGTGGGGGAACAGAACAATGGGATATAAATCTTGAAGTAGTTGTTTTTAATTAAAGCTACACCTGTAAACCATCTAACCATTCACACTGGACTCTGGAGACCATCTTTCTTTTCTTCACCGCCGAACCCTGCATCATGCACTCCATATGCACACAGCCCGCCCCGGCGCTGTGCAGATAAACTATGTGCAGCCAAACATCCAACAAACACAGGCACTCATTCCTCATTCCATGACAAATGAAGGTGCTCGGAACAAAACTAACAAAGACAAATATTCAAAGCCCTCGTGCGGGGTTCTCTCATGTGTAGTGCAAAAACAGACGACAGGATGTATAAATGTTGGACAAGTCGTTTATAATTAAAGGAACACTTTGACAAAGTGGAGAGGAATGAAAATTCTGGGAGGTATAATGTGTCTTCTTTTTTGAGGAGGAACTATTTACTCAATGTATGTAATGTATACACAAAACATGAAACAAAATATATATTTTATAATGTTTTAAAAATGGTATTTGGTTTTGTGTTATTAATTAACTTTCCTCTCTTAAGAAAAATCCAATGTAAGAAATTTGCAATAAAATGACTTAGATTTTAAGAACATTTGCAGTATGTACTCAATGTACTCAATCTTTTTTTTTTACACCAAAAACCAAATAAAACCAAAAACAAAACAGTATCTGAAAATTGAATTTCTTTCTGACATTTAGACCATGTTTAATGTTTTTAGTGCATGATCAAACCTCTACAATGTTAAAACGCTCAAGAAAATGAATGAAGAGGCTGCTGAGGTTCGTAGCTTGTGCAGTTTTTGTGGTTGTCTGTCTGTGTTTATGCTCGAGCCCTGACAAGGCACAAAATAAAACCAATTAGCCTGTCTGTATCTGCAGAAATATCACAGCACTGATATATATGATGCCGCAGACCAAACCTTTCTGCCTGATAGGCCAGCCAGCAGAAAAGAAAAATAATTCAACCGGTTAAATCAGAGTGAATCAAGAGCCAGGCAATTAACGAGCAGAGAAATACACAATCAACATGTAGCACACATACGCAGCTATTCTCAGAGTGAATCAAGAGCCAGGGAATTAACGAGCAGAGAAATACACAATTAACATGTAGCACACATACGCAGCTATTCCTCCATTTACCCACTCTGTGTGCTGGGAGAAAACCATCATTTTTTACATCACAACACACAGGAACCCAGAGCTCTTTTAGGAAGTGAGTTAAAACCTTTTTTTTTTTTCAAACGGCGTTGGTGTTTGAAATCCTTTGTTTAGAGAAAATGGGTGTCAGAAATGTTGTAAATGTGCAAAAGAACAGCAGCAGCAGACAATCAACTACACACACACACCGAGACAACTGAAGTAGCCCCTGTGAAGCACACACACTTTGTTTGAACAATATGAACTATAGCATTTCTGAACTTATGACTTAACTAACAGAGTGTGGCTTCCAAAGTGTGGGGCGCACCCCTTTATCTAGATCACATTAAAATAATTACAATTTCTATTGTCAATTTTGTATTTGTGTATGCTAAACAGTTTGTTGACATGAATGTGTTTCATATAAAGTTTATTGGATTTTTGCTAGGGGCTCGAAAAACGTTCCTTTCCGTAGTCCTATCTAAAAACAGGGGGCTTTAACCGAAAGTTTGGAAAGTTTGAGGAAGATTGGCATTTATTAAACAACACCAGTCTGCATAAAAAATATTTCAAATGCTCTCACCATCCAGGGACAGCCAGTCATGCTGAGAAGACGGGAGGGCAGGAAGGTCACGCGCTTTATATTCAAACACCACAGAGGAAGAGATAATTTCACCACCCATGGCCACCTGTAGCATCACCAGTCCAGTGTCATGGGCTGAAAACAGACATGATAATATACATGAGGCAGGAAGTGAAGAGAAAGATCTCACTCACACAGATTAAAATGTAAATTCGTCAAATACTTCTCCTCCTTTCCTTTCACATTATTATGACTCGAATTACACAAAGTCTGAAGAGGGTGCGGCTAGTGTTTACTTCAGAACAATAGAACCTATCAGTCACTCTGACTGCACGCCTCAAAATTATCTTGTTGTCCTACTAAATGTTTGGCTTATACAACCTGTCTCTCTAGTTCTGCATGGACAAAGCTGCTCCATTTGATCTCTTTAAATGTTGTGGTGCTACAAGCTGTTTGCTAGTAGCTATCAAAGTGTTTGTTTGTAGCGTTGCTTATTGATGGAGACAACAATGTAAACAAACACTAAACAAACGTGACTTTTGTTCAAATGGAGAATGAGGACCAGACAACTTCATCCACCAGCTTGGACAGATATTCAACCACAACATTCTACTTCACCACTAGATGTAACAAAAACCAATAAATTTACCTTTTTTTAAAAAGTTGTTTGCCCTGTGTGACCCAGTGTGTGTGTGTGTCAGTGTGAGAGAACTGGTGTGTTACCTGGGCAGTAGCAACGCAGCACCCCAGGCTGAATGAGGGCAGCAGGGACACTGATGTGGTCAAAGAGACAGCTGTACTCGCTGCTGGACTCCAACCATGGACCTGTGATCAGGACTTTAACTCCACCCTGCAGCACAAAGGAACAGCCTCAGTCTTTCATCTGAGTTTTCTCCATTAAAACTTTGAAACCCAAAGAGCATGTTTCAATAAGCACTAATGAGCCGGGGTAAAAATGAACTCCTCTGAAGAAAACTTTGTCTGAATTTAGGTCTGCATAATGCTTGCAACTAATGTCTCTCCCTGTGTGTGTTTGTGTGTGTGTGTGTGTGTCTTCACAGGATGTCTTTCCATTTGTCAGGCAAAAGACACCTCAGAGACATGTGGCCTAAAAATGGAAGCATTGATTTCTCTTATATAACGTTGAAGTGACAGACATTATAACTTGCCTCATTTGTGAAGTAATTGCCATTTTTATGACACAGCCACAAATCTAAAAGGCCCGTTAGCAGCCCCTAGAGGCTCTGCTGCGCTTTACATCCAAATGGAACAAAGTTGGTATGAAACAGCCAAAAGACACTGAGCAGCTAAAAATACGACAGATATTGTCAAACACAAATATTGGTTTGATGAACACAACAATGAACACGGGGAGAGAGATTTGGTTTGGAACATTATATAGGTACCATTGTCAGTTTGTTAAAAATAATTTATTTTACCTTGTGAACTTTCAGATTGGAAAGCAAGATTTAAAAAGAAAAACTACAAAGGGAATTTACAAAAATAGGTTGGTATAAATTAGAAAATTTAATCAAAATACTTTAGATTTAAAGATTAATTACTAAAAACTTAGCATAAACATTATTTGTTTTCTAAATATATTCATGCATTACATTTGAAAAGGTCAAATCATCTTCCCTTCATTAATTCTCATGTTGTTTCTAAACTTGTTTCAATGTTTTAACTGTGGTACTGCATAAATTGATGAGCTGCTCAACAGATAAAACCACAAGATCTGTTGCCCAGTAAATAAGGATTTAAGGGAAAAGGCTACTGTTTTTTTATTGTTCTTGTGCGTGCTAACTTTTAGGGAAATAGTGCTCGTGTACTTGTGCTAATGTTAGTGGAAATGGTTAGTTATTAAATAGTTATTTGATGGCTGTTAGACGCCATGTTTCAAACATCTAATCACAATTCAATGAATGAACCGGTGTCATTGAGTTGTTCTAAGTGGTACATTGGCACATTAATGATGCCACCCAGGGGAAGCAGTGTAATACTGGAATGTCATCAAAATCCAATCAGCTGAGCCAAAGATATTCCAACTCCTTAATGACACTCGGCCAAGCTGGCGGTCCTCGCAGAAATTGTGCTGAAGTTGATTTCAGCTTTTAACAACGGCATGAGTCCTCATCAATCATGTGGTCGAAAAACTAATTTTATGTTAGGGAGCGATGAATAAGTAATGAAGGAATGTGTTGAGTTTACTCACCTCGGGATAAGACCACTCTGGAGAGTAGTCTGTCACACCAAACAGCCTCCCAGTCTCCTGAAGGAGTCCCAGAGCTCCCTGCTCCACCTCTGATCCCGGCAGGTGACCCGCTCCTGCTCCCTGCTCGTCCCCTGGTGTGCCCTCTTGGGGCATCAGAACCCCCGTCACGGCCGCTGCCACCCCACCTCCAGAACCCTCAACCGAGATGAAATCGTTGATGAGATCAGAGAACTGGCTTCCAAAAGAAGCCTCGAAACCCTCCAGGCTGATGGCCGATCCTGCCCCAGCGGCTGCAGCTGACACGCCGCCACCTTGCTGAGGTAGAGGAGAGGTGTAGAGCGCCCCCTCCATGCTTGTGCCACCAGCTATTGACTGCGGACTGGCAACCACCGAGGAGCCCCCGGCCCCTGGTAAAGACACACCATTACAGAGAATTTCATGTTCTCCTCCCCCTCCACCACCTCCTGCCCCTCCAGCACCCTCCTCCCCTCCCCTACTTTCGTCTGTAGTTTGCAGATAGTGCTCGGTGTCCACACTTGCATAGGCGTCATGAGGATCCGCCGCCTTGAGCAGTAAATCCCCTCCGTTCTCAGCTTTCTCCAAGACCCCCACCTCTCGATGTCCACTGCTGCCTGACTGGTCAATGGTGGTGTCCGGTGTGGACAGAGGAAAAGACCCCACTGCTGGCCCCTGCCCACTGCGTCCACAAAGAGCCTGTTGGTCTGGGTTGGCTTGGTGGAGTTGTGTATGTGGATCTCCGTTGGTGACTGTGGAGTCCGTGGGCACAGAGGGCAGACCAATGTACGTCTGGCCCTCCGCTGAGTCCTGTGTTCCCTCAGTGCCATTGGTCTGCAGCTGGGAGGGCTGGCCTGCCTGCGGTGATGCCTGGAGGAAGAGGCTCGTGGAGGGGTGGTGTGTGGTCTGGCTCAGACTCGGCACACAGGCAGATGACATGACAGCACTGAAGTCCATTTGCTCCAGGGTGGTGCTGGGGCTGAGGCCCGTTCCCTCTCCCACATAGCTGTTCTGGTTGGTCAGTGGCTGCTCCAGGGGCGCCTCTGTCTTGATGTTGTTGACGAGGGCTGGGTTGTAGACAAAGCCGTTAGAAGAACAGTGGAGTCCTCCGTCATCACCGTTACACCCTTCGGTCTTCCCTCCGCCCCCTCCGTACGTCTGCCCCTGCTTGGGGTTGTTGAGGAAGCAATCTGGATCAAAGGTCATGGTGGTTTCAGGGAGGCTGACTGCTCCTCCAGTGTCCAGAGAGCTGGACAGAACCAACTCTCCCCCCTCCCCTAAGCCAACTCCTCCAGAAAATGATGCAAACCTCTGGTTTTCAGGGGCAACAGCTAATAAAATGCCTGCGGTGGTGCCCTCGTGGGTTGAGGCCAGAAGGTGAGTGTGGCCAGCAGAGTAAACGGAATCCCCAGTCAGTGTGGTGACCTCTGACATAAAGACAGCTGTGCTCTGTGACAGGCCAGCTCCGATGGAGAGAGCTGGGCTGTCAGCCATGTCACTGGTGATTGACAGGGGAGAGCTCTGGGTGGTGTCAGGCACCTCCACCTGGTTGTTAGAAGTAGAGGACGACACCTCCATGCTGCTCTGTGGGAGCAGCGAGGGTTTGGTGATTCTGCCGTTCCTCCTCTCTCCTCCGCCCACTCTGCTCCTGCCTCCTCCAGGACTGGGATCTGTCTGACCCTCTGACACATCACTGTTCTGGACCTCTGTGCCATCTGCCTCCTCATGCCTCTGGCCTGCTGCTATCCCAGTACCCACTGCAGGTGCACCTCCTGCTGTCCCTGACTCCTGCTTGGATGAGATGATGCGCTGCTTGACACTGGAACATTTTTGATGCAGGCTGCTTCCAGCACCTGGCAGGAGGCACCGGAGAGAAAAATAACTTTTAATAAAAACACACACACTAGCCCTAAAGTGTTTTATTGACCGTAGTAAAAGCTATGGTCTTTTCATTGTTTATGGAAACATCTTTGCCTTTGACTCTTTATTCATGAGGTGTTTATCTAACCATTACCTGTGGGCGTGTACCAACTATATGTAGAAAAGCACTTAATGTGATGTTTATTTACCGTCTAGCGTTTTTAAATAAGAATACAACTTTGTGCAACTGGTCACCTTTATCTCTTTTAAAGAAACACTTTAAAACTGCATTTACTTCTTTAAAGTGTAACAGAACTTTACGATACAGGATATAATCAAAATTAAATACTACTACCCCCATAAAGCTAAAGTCTAAACTCCAATTTGCTGCATGATATTTACTATATTTGTTGCAAACTGACAATTCACTTTTTTAAAGTGGTGATATTTAATTTAACTACTTGCAGAACTTAAATGTGTAAATAAATTAATTAAAATCCTCTATTTAGCATTTTATTCTTTATTCTTCTATTCTGAAGTTTTACTTATTCAAAAAACTCCTTCCTGGTTTGTTTACAGCAAACCAATTTTAAGTGTCATGTGATGTGATTAATAATGCAATAATCATCATTTCATAGGAGGAGCCACATATAAATATATATAAATAAAAACATGTGTCATACTGTCCTCAAAACTCCTACTGGAAAAGAACAATATAAGATAAAATAAATACATTTAGAAAAAGGAACCAGGTATAACATTAAAGCTATTAAATATATATTATATAAATCTATTCCCTTATACCCACTTGACAGCGTGCAAGGACGCCCCCCAGTGCTCGGTATCTTAAGTACAAAATAGAATGCATAAATATTAGCTCCCAATAGTGTCAAACGCACCAGTTACGTGTTAAATACAGCTTTTAATATTTAAACTTGTATTAAGTCATTTCTTTTCAACAATCAGATATCTTAATTTACATTTTCAGGATTTTTTTTTTTGATAAAAATGAAACACATGAGGCCGTTTAAGCATCACGTCCATAAATTCTACAGAGAAAAGCAGGTCAGTGATCAAGAGCCAAGAGACAGGAGAGTGAAAGGCATGAATAAAAATGATTTTATGTAAATGGCATTGGACAGACACAGAAGTAAGAGAGGATGTGAAACTTAAGTAGTGGAGATTGAAGTAGTACTTAAGTGGGGGGAGAAAATATTTAGGTTTTGGACATCTGTCCTTGTGTGTACTTTCAAACCAGATCAAAAGAGGGCAGAGATTAGGTGAGTCTTTGGGCCTGTGTGTGCTGGTGTGAGTACTGGAGTTATCAACTCCCTGATGCACATCTATGAATAATACATGAAGGATATTTCAGGCTGTCTTCCTTCTCTGTTTTCTTCCCTTGTGTGTTTAAAATGTTCTTCTGCCCCTAGGTGGCAGCAAAGCGCTGACTGATCTGAAAAGCTTTTCACCTGAGCAAAAGTATGACTAAAGAGTATATATGTAAATAATGGCTGTCTTGTCTTTCTGCCTTTTCTATTTTTTTCTTCTTCTAGTGAACAGGGCTTATCTTGGAAAGTATTACTGCTTAGTCAAATGTTGTTATCACCTTATATGCAAGGACACAATGTTCCCGGACTTCTTTCATCAAAATTTAAATGAGATTACGGCCACTGGTAATGTCTGAACGCACATTTTGGCAAGGCGCACACTTTTGGGGTAATCGATTCAATTTTGCCTCCAGTAACGTGTCAATTCAACATCTGAGCCAAATTATTAACGCACACACACGATTAGATATTCCTCTTTTCATGCACAGGAGACGTTTTCATATTGTTTCCTCTGGATTGTCGTAAGCACCTGTTGTTTCATCTAATAAGTGATGGCACAGCTCCAGACTGAGATCCTTTCGGCTGCCAAGTTGTTTCAAAAGCATAAAAACAAGCCAGTGAATCAGAGTCTGCGTTTGAGATTTACTACCCCGGTTTCCTACAGATTAATTTTGAAGCTTGGCTGGTGTGGGTCATCATCTTTTTCATCACTATTGTACCATGACAAGCCATACTGTTATTGAGCCAAGGTGAGTCATATCCTCAGGTTTGGGGAAAGTGTGACGACGGAAATATAAAAGCTGGAGAGTGGGAGGCAGGTGAGCGCCGGTGTGACAGTGAAGTCAACTCACACATGGGTTTGAGTTGCCCGATGAGCTCCTCTTTGCTCCACTTGGCCCACTCCTTCCTGTCTGTGTTGATGGAGCAGAGGACAGGACCACATGGCTTCCCACTATCATCAACCGCTGGCACGTTCAGGTAGTGCACCAGCACAATGTCCGGGTTCTGCGGCAACAAGACATGCAGAGAAAACCAAGCAGAGACATGCAAACATGAGACATTAGTTTCACCATTAACCCTTCATTCAGTCATTCAGAGACTTGTTCATTCAGCACACAGTGAGGGAATTACATGGACAGGTCTATTTACACAGGAAGAAGGAGAACGAGAGCAGGGGAGAGTGTAGAGGTCAGGGAGGATTCTCACACCTCCCCATAAAAGATTTAATAGTTCAAGTCCACTCATCACTCACTGTAACCCTGCAGATGCTGCGGAAGTGTCTACATGTGTGTGTATTTCTGTGTGTGTGTGTGTTTTTGTTTATGTGCAGGGAGGAGGAGAGCAGCATACTGCAGGCCACCAGCAGACCTATGGAATTTCGACTGCATGAATGATTCAACAGGTATGTGTGTGTGCGCGTGCGAGGGCGTTTGCGTGCAGAGGGGTGTTTATGTGTGTGTAATAGAAAGAGAGAGAGGGGGGGAGGAAGAGAGAAGCAAAAGAGAGACGCTCCTCTTGATGAAAGATTCAGGAGACAGACTCAGGTGAGGGGGAGGACCTGCTGAGGTGGAACACTTTTCTTTCCAAAAAAGGACGACACAGTGGGCTGCTACAGCACCACGGCGTGCAGAGTAACAGCACTCACAGACTGATTTGCGATCATATCCACTGATGTGTTTTGATACATGTGCAAAGAGCAGAAAATAGCACATTGCAGGTATAGCAGAAATGTTCCTTTGTATTTTCAGACCGCAGGATCGCTTTGGCAAACTGAACCCAAAACACAAATCTATTTCTGAAATCAGCCTGGTAAAGAATATAATGTTCAACTTATATACAAATGTACACTTCCATCCCACTCTGAAAAGGTTGGGACAGAGAGAAGATCACTACAGCAGCAGCTTTATTTTTTCTTGTAATTATTTACTTTATTCATCGGGGGCCTGAGGGTACTTATTGCTGCATTTGTGGCAATTGTGGCAACTCCCCCTCCTCCCTGTTCTTGAGGCTTAAAGACTTCAGCTGTTCATCAGTCTGCGGTCACTTCTGTGTAATTCTTCTCTTCACATTTCATCAAGCATTTTTGAAACTGAGGCCCACATTCTTTTAAGCTTGAGCAGAACAAGGCTCTGGTATTGTTCAGCTTGAGTTTCCATGAAAATATAAACCGTTTATATGTTGTTGTTTTTTTTTTAATCGAATCACTAAGTTACTCATATCCACCCATACTTTAACATATGGTGTTATTTGCAGATTTCATCAACAGCAGTTTGGATGGTCCTTAGAATCTGATCTTGTTTTTTCAAATAAAGGTAGAAATGGACTAAAATGACCAGACAGTAAATTTTCTTTTTCTTTTATTCCAGATGACCTTGAGCCTGGAGAACTTAATGTTCTGCATTGTATTTGCATTGAGTGGCGATGGACGCCAGGCGCTGACCTGACTTTTGTGACTAGGCTGGAAGGTTATACACATTGAGCAGACGTTCTCCTGATACCACGAAGTCCTTTAATTATTAACTGTAAATGAGAAAAAGGTCTGAAAGTGGTCAGATGCCACTCACCTTCACCTGCTCTAATAACCACAGGCTACCTGGTGACCTGCTAGTATTAAAAAAAACTCTCAATGTAAAGTTATGTCAAGTAATGTCCCATTAATTGTACGACCTTTTCAGATTTATCTCGCCACGACTCAATTTTCTGGGAGTGTGTGGCTGGCATTTCTTTTTAACACTTAAAAATAATTTTTGAGTTAATTACGGTATACCAAACCAGAGCAGTTTCTTATATTTCATTTAAAAAAGGTTTACCAGCTTTTTCCGGAAGAAATGTGTAATTTGGCAGGCTGCAAAGATGAATACATGGAGTGAGGGCATATTTAATTTTCAGTGGCTGACTGGAATGCCCTTGCAAGTTTCATGTGACAAATTATTCAGAGGGTTCTATTCAGAAATGCATAAGTACATGTGCATTTCCATCCTGAAAATGAACATAGTTAGGTATTCATTTTTGTGTGTGTGTGTGAAATGAACGGGGGAGCGATAAAAAACAGCCGAATGTAAAATATGCAAATACGCTTAAAATTCATCATGTAACCTGTCACCTCAACATGATGAGATTCTCTTGACCCTAACTTGCATGGACAATAGCGAGAGATCTGGAGTGTGGGCAAATTCATACACACCTGCTGTACACGTATGTGTGTGTGCGTGTGTGTGCAGGAGAGCTCACAGCTCCTGCTCTCTGTTGTCTCTCACATGAGCAGCAGAGTGCGTCCTACATCTCAATAAAAAAAACAACACGCCTTCTTACCTGTCCTGCACGTGCACGCGTACGTGTGTTTGCCTATGTGGGTGCACGTGCTTGTAGAATTGTTATGTGCTGTTTGTAGCTCCAGGGTGTTTCCTTCGAAAGGTCCACCTGGAGTAAAACCCCAGTGTTTGATGCTCACTATAAGTATGGAGAGTGAGTGTTGGATAACAGCAGCTACAGTTATCTTCAGGCTAAGGAATTCTGTGCACTGCACTGTATGTGAGCATTGTACAAAGTGTGCTTCTGTGTGGGACACTCAGCTCAGCCACAGAACATCAAGTTTTATTAAGAGCCCAGCTCTGGGACAGTATTTTCACTATAGTCTGCATCATTAATTTAGAAGAGGAGGATGTTTATTGCAGGTTTATGGTTTAGCTTAATGTTTAATGTTGTGAAAAAAAAATTATTGGAAACTTTATAACATTTTTCGTGTGATATACAATAGATTTTCTGCTTGTCCACTTTTGTGTAAAATGTTGAGTAAACACTGCTAGAGTTGAGTGTGACAGAACATAGACGACGTCAAGAGGAAAATGACCAAAAATGAAAAAAATAAATTAAAAAAAATCACCTCATTTGTGTTTTGTATTTTTTTTTCCTGTATGAATGTGTGAGAAAAGGTAAGGTAGGGTAGACGGGGTGGGCTTACCTGCAGCAGCCAATAGCATCTACGATGGAAGGTGGGGATGATGGAGGAGTGGACGTAGCAGCCATACAGACACTAGAGAGAGGAGAGAAAAGGGGAAGGGGGAGGGAAAAGGGAGAAGAGTGTATGGGTAAATAAGACAACCAAAGGAGTAGAAGGGAAGACAAAAGTGAAAAAAAAAATACAGGAAGGGAGGAGGAGAGAATAGTGAAGGAGAGAACAGGAGAGGAGAGCGTAGGTTATACCCACTTAGGTTGTATTGATTGCGGTGCTAAAACTAAATTGCAAACATGCTGTATGCCTTTTTTCCTAATGTCTTTTCTAAAATACCATAAATTTGACGTTGACAATTACAGCAGGAAAGACTGTGAAATTTACTGCCACAGCAACTGCACGGTGTAACGCACTCAGAATCCACAAAAAGTCACCATGTTGCTCAGCCTTACTTACAGACACCGTAAGAGAGATTAGAAACAGTGGCGAGGGAGAGAATCATCCAGATGAAAATGCAGTGTGAGGACGGACAGAGACGGACAACGGAGGCAGATTGTTGCTGCACCAAACATAAAAACAGTGGACAGTCAGTGTAGGAGGAGAAACAGAATGATTTCTTTTTTTTAACATATGCTTTGGAGTAGTTTGTATTCAGTGTGGAAGAACTTAGTTTTTAGAAGTATTTTAATTGGTATAAACTGGTGTTTTTGAATGAGTGGTTAAAACTAATTAAAATGTAATGCTGAAGGGCCGTTTTCCTATAACTAATTAAGAATGTTCTCAAAGGCATCAGTGCGAAACAATAGCACAAAGTCCTTGCTGCTCTGATTTCCAGGCCTTTACTTTGCTCTCTCGAAAATACTGACCAAAATGTTGGATTCAAATGTGCAACTGTTGAACCACATTTCACACGTGAACCGACGCGTTTCTACAGATTTTGGAGAAACGACGATCAAAGATGTGTTTACAGAGTAAAGAGTCATGAAAATGTTCACTAAACACAAACATATACAAACTCAATTTTCAGAATTGTATGACACAGTGTAAAAATACAATAAAAAACCACATCCAATCATTTGGTAAAGCCAGTGCAGTCCTATTTATATTTATTTCAGAAACACTTCATAAAGGCTGAGTCAAATCCTTCATTTATTGTCACTTGGAAAATGAGGATACCAATTATTTTTGGTTTTGCAATTATTTTTTAATTTTTTGCTGTATCAATGAGGATGCTCATTCTGTTGTCTCTGATTTGTCATGATTTTAAATAGAAACGTCTCTCTGTGCTGCTCTCTTTGGATTAGTCCAACGGGGCAATTTCTGACCCAGAGATGAACTTTTTTTTTAAGCTACAAATATTTCCAAATGTTCTACAAGTCCATGTGTCTGTGTCTATCAGTGTACTATTTTAATTACTAGTGCAGTGCTGCCTATGAACTTGACTGTCATGCACATTTATCAGCAGTTTCCGCTTTTGCAATCTATGCAAAGAAATGTCTTTCTGACCCAGAATCTATAATTAACAGACACATTTCAATCAGCGTCTGAGCGTCTCATTTTTACTTTTTAGTCTCACATTGACAAAAAAAACTTTTCAGTGAAAAAGCTACAATTAAAATGTTAAATATAAATGTTTAATTAAGATTTAGGTTAACGCCCACACAACAGACTTCAACGTGATAGGAATTTTACCAATTTTTTTGTGGAAATTGAGTTTGTCAATTGAATGCTTAAAGAAATCCTTCATCGCCCACGCAAACACAAATAATCGGCAATCAGCCTGTACGAAACCACCCTCCTCTCGTCTTTCTAGTACACACGCTGGCACACACTTATAGTTTGTTGCTGTTTTGTCTCTTCTCAGAAGTGGCCCGCCCTCTATCTAAAGTGTGTTTTGCCAAAGGCAGAGTGCATTTCCATATATTTCCATTTGATATGAGGAGGCTTGCCCATCCAGGGTTATGTTTTTCTCCCCCTGTTTCCTGTCCCCCCCCCCCCCTCCCCCCCCCCGCACCCCCCCCGCTCTTTTTTCCCCCCTCTTTTCCCCCCTCCC
>NC_024317.1:6449406-6449847 GCF_000523025.1 Cynoglossus semilaevis | reverse complement strand
TTCCCTGTGCTGATCTCACTGCTTTGCTTGTTTCCCCCCTTTTTCCCCTCCGTCCCTTGCTCAACACGCTGCTCACTTTGCTCGGGGGTCCTGGGAAAAGGTGACACAAACAATTATTGGGCAGTGAGCAGATAGAGAAACACTTGCCTTTGTAGATGTGTATGTGAGCGTTCATGTGATGCAGGATGAAACACTGTGTGTGAGATGAATATCAATGCCAGTGCGGGGTCACATCTATTAAAAGCACAGATGGAAACTTAAGACCCCAATTATACCCTTTACCTCTGCACTTTTTTGCCCGTTTCCCGCTCGCCTGTGACGCGTAACGACACGGCTCTCTGAAAACACCCATGAGCCTCCTCGCCATCTCTCCTTCACTTTCCCCTCTAGTTCATTCTTTCTACTTCTGACACATGCACGCTCACTAATCTCACCTCTTGG
>NC_024317.1:6447699-6449386 GCF_000523025.1 Cynoglossus semilaevis | reverse complement strand
AGCGCGGTGACGTGACTCAGACACACACACACACACACACACACACACACACACACACACACACACGCTTTCACTCACTCACACACACAGACTCTGCCTTGAGACTGGATCGATACCCCTCTCTGTTCTGCTGAAGGAGGCATTGACATCATTCCTGGCTTAAGGCCAAACACACTCTTATCTTTCAGTAAGAGAGAGAGGGAGAGAGAGGGAGAGAGAGAGGAAAAGAGGGAGGGAAAGAAAGAGGGAGTGACAGAGAAGGAGAGAAAGGGAGAGATGGAGAAAAGAGAGAGAGAATAAGAGAGAGAATAAGAGAGAGAGAGAGAGAGAGAGAGAGAGAGAGAGAGAGAGAGAGAGGGGAGGGTGGGGGTAAAATTAGGTTGGCGGTGGGGAGGGATCACCACTGGCTCTCAGGTAACACATACAGTATTATCCCCTCACAGTGTGTGTTTGCACGTACACTTGTGTTACACGCGTGTCTCCTCCCAGTGAAGGAGAGTAAGTTAAGGACAAGATTGGCAGAGAAGACTGAACCCGGTGCCAAACAGCCATCGACTTGTTGTTCCTCTGCAGCCTCTCACCTCGACTCCCTGCACTTTGAGCTTCATATGATCCTCTCGGGTGGTCTTCCCGTCTTTCCTCTTCTTCCAGCAGTATCCATCTTTCCTGTATTTCACCTTCTTGCGGTTGTACAGAATCATAGAGCCATTTTGAGGCCTGGTGGAGGAGAGGAAACAGACAGAGATGGGCACAAAGGGGGGCTTGCATTATGTCAGTGACACCAACCAAAGGCTGCAGCAGTTTGACCAAGGAAAACGACACGTGAAGGGAGAATGTGAAACAACATCATTTAAAGGAGACTCCATCAGTCATTTATAATCAGCCACCAGAGATTCATGGTGGTGGATTCATCTGCCTGGACTTTCTTCTTCTACACTGACAAAGGGTTTAGTTGGTGCTAGTAAAATATTAACTGGTGAGAAACAGACTGAATCAGCGGCTGTAATGCTACGCAAATGAACAAGTGAACTATAAGGGGAGAGGGAGGGGGCGTGATACATTCCCAGCTTAAGCAATGAATAGTAAAAATGCTTGGTTTATGTTTTCGAAAATTGATTTTTATAAATTTGTCTCCTGCTACTAATTAATGCACACTCTGACACAGTAATTTGACCTTTTTTGGCTGCAGTGAAAACACAGGGTTTAGGGTTGTTAAAACAAACAATGGTATGTAAGGCAATTATACCGTAAACAAGTACACACACGATTGGTATATATTAGTTGAACTAGTATAACAATGATTTATTGATATGCATTAAATTGCTGCCAATAAATCCTCATCAATAACAACCTTTAAGGTCATTTCAACATATGTTAAAAGGTCATTGACGTCTCATTAAGAAATGTTGCCTTGTACTGGTAATTATATTCTGAGCACATTTGGAGTGAAATCGGACGTTGTAGTGCTTTGACATATACGATTACATTTTATTCTTCTTCATCAGAATGAGTCCTCTCCTTATGTACAACATTATTATTATGTATCCCAGTATTCACATACTGTACCTCACCCAACAGAGCAGTAAATGAATCAGTGCATAAAGATGACATGAATCAAGAACATGGTGACATATATAAATATTACTCTGGTACGGTCAAGTTAGATGGCTTCATGTAATCTCCCCCC
>NC_024317.1:6441159-6443659 GCF_000523025.1 Cynoglossus semilaevis | reverse complement strand
CACGGGCTCTCTTTTCATCTCCTCTGCTCCCTTTTTTCCCCCCTCTTTCCACACTACTTCCTCTACACTCATGACACACATGAATCCAATAAGTTCAAATCATACAGGTGCACTCTACAGAGAGTAAGCAACACACAAACGCATCCACAGAAAAACACAATGAGACAGAGACACAAAGATGCAGCCGAAAGAACGGCGTTGTTTTTGAGACTCCAACTTTTCAGTCACCGACGCAGCAACGCAGTCTCTCTTTGCTCGGTGCAGTCTCTCACCCCTGGCCTCCTCCTTGAAACATCATTTTCCTTCCACTCCATCTCCAACTCCCAGCTCACCCACTTGTTGTGAAAGACTATGAAATGCAAATTGTCCTCTTAAGGCAATCAGTGTTTGAAAATGTGGCACAAAGCAATAGTGAAAAAGACATCAGCACTCGAACACCCTTTCATATACACTCCCTTTAGATCAACAGTCTCCTCTCCAGACCTGTCTCTTTCCACCTGTGTGTGTGTGCATGCAAGAAAAAAAAAGAGAGAGAGAGAGGGAGAGATAAGACTTTGGGAATTTGCTTCAGTTTGACTCAGGAATGTTCCAGCTACTGTTGCAAGAAGAGGACGAAGAGAGAGAAGAGAGAGGCAGGGAGTGACAAAACATGAAGAGAGCAGCTGGAGGGTGCTGGCACTTAACTGATTGTTTTTTTAGTATCCTCCATTCAATCCTCACGTCCCAACCCCCTGCTGCCTCGTCCTGAATTTATATGTGTTTATATGCGTATGTGTGTGTATGGGTGTGAATGGGTGTGGGGGTGGACTGTCATCACACCCTTAATAATTATCACTATCAAGCTGGCCACTGTTGGTGTCAGTCTGTTTGTCTGTCTGATGCTCATAAATTGTTCAGTGCCATATTTGGCATGAACAGGCAGTCATGCCTGTGCGCACACGCACACAAACACACACACACACCGAAGTACCTCATTCATTTATGCATCTATTCATTAGCTGTGACAGGCAGCCACCTCTCCTCCTCCCAAACCACTCCGCAGCAAGTCAATATCCTATACGGCCTCCACAGCCCCGGACAGGCACTTGGGCTCCCCTAGTGACTGTCAGCCAGTGGGAGGCGGGAGGAGAGAGGAGGTGGGAGGAGAAGAAGAGAGGAGACGAGGGGTTAGGAGAGACAGAAGGATGAGAGGATTAAGAAGGAGGGAGAGACTTGCAATTAAAGGCCTGCCCCATAAGAGCCATTAAAAAGCCAGAAACAGAGGAGTCAGCTGAAACGGCAGTCTGACACACACACTCTAAAACACACCCACACACACACACATATGCACATTCACGCTGCAGACACACTGCTGCTCACCCTGGACTAACACATGCACAAACACACGCACACACACACACACACACAAAGGCCCATGTAAAGAGTGACAGGAGGTGAGATGCTGAAGGTCGATCCTCCGGAAGTCGCAGTTATTGTCCCAGTGGAAACCAGTGATGGAGCGCTTAGAGTATGCCTGGCGACACAGTGACCCATCAGGAAGACTGTGTGTATATGTGTGTGTGTGTGTGTGTGCTACCTGTGGTAGACACAGGAACGAACATCTTTCTCCAGAGATCTACTCTAGAAACCCAGACGTTCTGCATGTCTGAGTCTATGTAATAATACATAAGGACAGCCTGAGCTAAAGGTTTGCACAGGAACATACAGGCACAGATGTAGGCAGTCACACATTCATCTATCAACACACACACACGCACACACCTATTAGTCTGCCTGTGTGAAAGAAAGTGATAAAGAGAAAGTTACTAAAGAAATATCTAACAAAGCAGAGAGCATGAGTGGGAAGTTAGATTGGAGTGAACGGTGCATTTGGGGAAATCAACCTCCCACTCACGCATCAGTGAGACCATCTCCCTCTAAGAAAACTGGTGGCATGTACAGAAAAGCAGACAGCTCCACACACACTGACATACACACACATGGGCCTGAGGGAGATTTCCAGAGAATGAGGAAGGGATGATGATGTGATTGGGCGGGGGATGCCGACACTGCAACTGACTTGTGCCGGCGCTCTCCCCGGGGGGAGATTCCGTTTTGGGTCTGCATTTGTGTATGTGCTGATGCACATTGGAAGTCTAATGACGAGCTTCACCCCAAAAGAGATCTGGAGAAACAGAAAGAGTGGTCTGTGAACTGGAACTGTCACATCCATTCGAAGTGGCTGGAGTGATGACTGCTGCTGCTTCTCATCAGGATCATATGGCCTTGAACAGTTTTCAGATTTGCAGTGCGAAGGACGTTGCACGCTGAAGTGTCCTTTTCAACTACAAAATCAATTTCTGCCTTTCTCCTTGAGTGTGGGGAGCCTTGTATACATATATGGGTGAAATAACTGCATTAGCTTTACCAGGGGGAGGCCTGCTGATGCTGTAATTTGTTCCAGTGCACATCCACCGCTCCTCTCCTTCCCAGAACAACCCTGTCAGTGTCTGACATTGAT
>NC_024317.1:6427024-6441128 GCF_000523025.1 Cynoglossus semilaevis | reverse complement strand
ATTTTTTTTGCAGACTACAGGCTTCTCTGTGCTTTCCCTTATTCTGATCCCGAGCCCTATCTCTGCCATTTGTTCAACCCACATCTCATTGATCTCGCACTATTTTTAACCCAGACTCATCATGTAAAGTATGCAGGCATAACAGAGGGAATTTCATGCTAAACCTACATTGTCATACAGTTTAATTTCAACTGCAATAATCAATAATCCATTACAATTGAGCGCTGCCCGTGGGCACGTCATTAGCCACAGTTGTTTGCAGACACATGACAGTGTCTCCACCTCAGTATTGTAGTGTTTAATCTGTAAACAGCACTGAGTGACCTCTACAGTGGTCAATGTCATAGAGCTGTTTTCTGATGACCCCAGATGTAAAGGTGAATTATCCAGGAATGAACTACAAAGTAAACCAAGCATAATATGAAGTTTTAAATGTGTCCTGGGGGGGTGGGGGGTATTTTCTAATTTTATTTTATTTTTTCTTCAAGTGACCAGGGTACTAAAATATAAAACAAAAATGCTTGTCTGTGAAAAATCTACACAGTAGATGAGAGGAATGCAAAAGATGCCATAGCTGCCATAAAAACACAAAGACGACATTACAGGTTGGTGGTGTCAGTATTAGGAGACAATGCATTTTAACATTGAGTTAAAGGGTTAAAGATTCAGACATTGATTTGAAACAGTGTCCCTCCAATGGTGATACGTGGTCTGCAGCCGGCCCGTGAGCCATGTATTTGAGTGTGCCAAGCTAAAAACACATGAAAGAAGGCTGCTGTCCTTTCCTTCTCTGTATGTGTTTTGGTTTAGTCAGCAGGTGTAAATACTACACCTCCAGCTCCTCCACTGAAAAAGGTCTGAGCTACGGTGATTGGTCGGCCTGCCACATCATCACCAGGCCCAGCCATCGCTGATCAAGTGCTGGCTTTAACCTTTCCAAAGGAGCATCTGTGTCACAGAACTTTAAAGCTTCACATAACACTCGTTCGGGTGAACAACATGTTAGAGAATCAGATTTCACACCACAACAATGTTGTACCTGAACACTGAACCCACCGACCAGACTAACAGGGCTACATTACAACCCACTGCTCCCTCGCAAGGCAGAGTGCAACAGTAAGCAATAATTGTTGCACACCGTTCCTTTAAGATCACATGTCGGAGGCAAAGCTGTTGTGTCATGCTTTAAACCAACACAAATGGTGTGTAGTTTATTGGCCACCAGGACGGTGACGCCTTGTTTGCCTCACGCTCCTGGCCACACCGCTGGCTGATTAAAACATGTATCTCACAGGAGTGAGGGAGCCAGATGCTGAGTTCACAGACATTTCGTTTTGTTCTGGCCACACAATAAAATTCCACCGAGTCCATTGTAAACCAAAGCAATAACGTGTGGTTTGTATTATACTCCCAAACTGCCTCACTCCCCGCTGTGTTTTACTTTCAACAGCCTTTATATTACCTCCACTGGCTAATACAACTGCTTAATGCTGTTTCCATAACAACTGTTGCAAAGCCCCTGATCAGAATTCCTCTCAAGCTTTCCTTGTGTTTATCACATAAACAACTCATCACACACTGGGCAACACACATGCACATCCGTGGGCATAAAAGACTTGTACACACAGGCATACAAATAGGACATCTATTAATACACCACGTTGCCGATGTGAAATAAATAAAGAAAGAAAATATAACTCAGTCCCTCCTCTTGTTCTCCTGGTGACACACACTGCACGGACAAACACACACACACACATTTTAGTGCTGGTCTGTCATTGTTGGGCCAGATCTGACCTTCAGGCTGAGAACCGTCAATATCACCTGGTTTGGACATGTGTGTCACATTAATCTCTGTCTTACTGCAACTGTCACAACCTCACGCACGTGCACGAATACATACACACACACACACACACACACATAAACACACACACAAACTGTCACAGCTAAACTCGCAGGTTTCCATTCTTAATGACAGCCTCGCCACGAGCGTCCTCACTGATGTCTCCATCGACTGAGATTGTGTAGAATATGTAAATTGAAGTTAAACTGTGTGGACAATTAGAATATTCCCAACACCTGGATTATTTGAGCTCAAAACATATTCTTAAACAACACAAATGAACCAACAAACAAACATTAAGAAACAGAAAAAAGTCTCAAATTACATCTGAAAATCACACGGTCAAAATGTGGTCTTTTGTCCTGAGGAATGCCAGCCTGTTTTTGGCAAAACAAAGTCTGCTTTTACTCTTTGTTGTATTGGGCAACAACACAATGATGTGGCCCAGTTTTGCGTGGACCCCTGCGGTCCACCCCGCAGCAGGGATCGACACCTGTCTTTTTCTAAAAATCAATCTCCTGGCTGTATGTCAATTACAAAGTCATTCAAGGTTTTTGGACACGTGTCAACCAGATCTGAATTAAATTCTCAAAAACAGTTTTCAGCCCATGCCCTGAATTTTATTCACATAAACCACAATTTCAACTTGGCTTCAAAGCATTACTTTGTTTGTACGTCACATTAAGTCAGTCAACAGACGGGGCTAAAGATAGGGAGCTCATCATTTGGCACAGTGTTTCATTTTGTTTTGATACATATCTTTGTTTCTGCGTGCAGAAATGATAAAATATTAATGTGAGCTACCCAGTAACACTTCAGGAAGAAGACAGTAAGTCAGAAAAATAAATAAATAATTTCTTATACTTATCCTAACAATTCTATCTTCGTCTGAATCACACGAGCTGCACGGGCCTGACGGCGTATATAAACAACCGTGGGACCAAATACAGGGTTGGTCTGAAAATAATTTTATTGTTGGCTGCTGACCATGTGACTGACGGCTTGGTAATGAAATAGTCACGCTACCCTGTCCTTCACTCTTCAATTTTCCTTCTCCGTCTGATTTGACCTCTACACTTTCTCCTCCTCTTCTTTCCTTCCCTTGGCTCACCCACCTTCCTCTTGTCTTATTCCTCACCAATATTTAGTTAAGACCAGCACACACACACACACACACATGGAAAGTAGCACAAACTTTTTTTTTAGCCGGGACCTGAGAGCAAGGAAGAGTCAGCTCAACCCCACTGAGGGAACATCAATCATATTTTCTAAGCCTTTCCCTCTCTCTCGCACCTTACCTGTCCTCTTCTTCCTGTACTGTATTTGCATTTGAGGAGACGGCCCCCTCGCTCTCAGCAGGGGGGTGAACACATCAAAGACAGCAACAGGTGTTTGGTGTCAAACACAATGCCAGGACCCCTGCTGCGCTAGGGCGTCTTGAATAAAGCCTGTCAGAGTCCTCAAAAACTCTCACAAAAGTTAACCACGAAGAAAAGGTGCGTGGCGCACGCACGCACACGGCGTAGAATAGGGTTGAAATGTCTCCCGATAAATGTGTGTTCGCCGGTGGGAGGCGGAAGTTGACAGGGAGAGGTGCGGAGAGGGAGGGAGGGAGGGTGGGGGGTGTCTCAATGAAGTCTCCAGTGGTTGTCTTAACCCCTGATACCTCATCTCTCTCACTCTGAGTCTCTCTGCCCTCCGAGGCCTGTCCCTGCTATTGTTGATGTCATTGTTATTGAGGAGGTTCGGTGTGCTACAACGGGAGGGAGAGGGAGAGAGACAGACAGACAGAAAGAGAGAGAGAGAGAGAGAGAGGGTGTTTGTGAAAGACACAGAAACAAAGAGAGAGACAAAGAGACAGAGGTAAAGGCAGAAAAAAGAAAAAGCATGTGCCACCTCTCATTGGCATAAATACTTGTTTACAACAAGACATAAATTGGCATCCTGTCAGTGGGTCTCTCTATTCCTCTCTCCTTTAACTCCCTCACTCTATTTCCCTCCCTGTCTCTATCTGTATCTCTCTCTCCTTCTTCTCCTCTCCCCCTGTGCTGCTAAGCGTATTACAACACTCCCTGGTTCAGCCCTCTCTCATTACCATATTCTAATTACATTCGTTAAGGGGAGCATTTGGGAGTTTAATGAATAAATTTGAAAGATGGGTCTCTGTGGCGATCCTTAGGTTTGTCTCCTCCTCATCCAACGAAGGCTGCAAGCATAGGTGTGTGTGTGTGTGTGTGTGTGTGTGGGCGCACCTGTCCTGGTATGTGAGCACACGCTCTCAATAAATATCACTGTAGCTCAATTTCAGGAAAAAACAAACAAATCTAGTTAACAGCCAGAGCTCATGTGGAGTCATTTCTCCACAAAAATCAATTCAGAATTCTGTTTGTCTAACCCAACTAAAGATTTCATGTCATTTGTTCATTGTGTGGAGGGAAAGAAAACTGGGCGCCATCCATGTAGAAGCCATGTATATTTAACTCTGCTCCAGCTTCAAAAACACACTGCCAGACACAGGCGTCAAATTACAGACGTACAAAATTGTCTGCAGTCCTTGTTTATTTTTCTCACTGACAACAGACCCAGAGGCTTCACACTGCGAGTGGAGCAGGTGAAGTTAAACAAGCACCAGCACAAGTTAACACAGAAGGTTATCAACCCTGCCGTAAAGACTGGCCTCGACTGGTCGGATCTGTCTCTGCCTCTGACAAGGCCCCAGGCTGTAGACTCCAGTAGATTGTTACTGTGGACTCACTCTTTCAGGTTATTGCAAAATGTGCAACACTGTTCAACCGAAAAGTCTTCAATGCATTTCCCCGTTCATTGATTGGCAGCGTGTGCATCAATGAGTCACATTACAAAGATGCTAAACTTAACCACCGATGGTAGCTGAGTGGATGTCAGCGGTACGATACGTAACCACCTGCAACACATAAACAAGGTAGTTCTTAATCTACGTAGGGTCACATGAAGGGAGAAGGTCGGCCGTACACAAATACCCCCCCAAACAACCCCTGATGGAAGCAGGTTGTTGACTCCTTATGTCCCTCATGGGACGAGAAGGAGTCGCTAAACAATAGAGCAAAAGAGCAAAGCTGCAGAATCTAATTCAACCCGTAAAAGATTTTACTTGTGTCAATTTCCCCTTTGACTCGACCATCTGTCACAAGCAGCATTCATGAGTCAGCAGAATTGGGACACTGCCTTAAAGTTATCAAATGCATCTTGTGGTAAAAAGGAGTGATTCTTTTCAATTTAGCTTGAAGGGAAAAAAAAAGAAGAAAAATCCATCGTGACATTATTTTACGACTGTCTGCTTCGTGGCATCACTGCAGTACAAATGGATTGTATTCGTTATGGGGATACAGAAATAGATAAACAGCGATGAGCCGGTGAACATGAGCTACGCCATTAATAGTTCATAAGTGTACAGTATGGTATAGTGCATCAATAGATCCAGAGGGGCTCCTCTTTACTCTATATTTACAGGAATGATGCACAGCACAAGGTAGAGCCCGGTGTGTCATCCTCCCCGTTTTAAACACTGTGAGTCAGGCGTGGGAGGAAAACTACGGAAGTTATCTTTAAACTTCTATATGAGTTCCAGGATGTAACCAGCATTTTACACCTAATCAGCAGTCACATCACTCTTTACATATGAACCGCACCACATTTCTCTATTTTGGACATGTGACACGTCAGTTTGGGAAGGTGAAAGTCAAAGGTCGTGAGAGAAGTAAAATACATTTAACAATGATGTGACAAGGTCAAAGCAGTTATCAACAATGTCTCGGTGTAAAGACCAGGGGTAGACACTGCTGCTGAATGTGCATGACCTTGGAACCTAGTCTGGATCACAGGTCCACAGTGACTGGAGGAAAATCTGAAATTGGATTATTGTGTTCCATTCAGATGAATGGTGACTTCATGACTCTCCCCAGTGAATTCTGTGTTGCATAATAGATTAGACCAGATTAGACTGGACTAGATTAGATTAGAAAACAATAGATTAAAGTCAGGTCTAGACTTAACTACTCAGCTTGTTACTTGTACACGCCGTACAATTTTATGTTTGTATCGTACGTTTGGGTTGCTATCAGGTGAAGGAGTGAGAAATAAAGGGCTACATGAACTAAGAACTTCAGGTTATGTTTTTCATCGTATTTTTCTGGGAATAGAGTTTGTGAAAATGCAATTCTTCACAGTAGTGGAGCCAAGAAGGTCATCTCTCCAGAGAGCAGAGGACAGGTTGTGCTCACGCTGGCTCAGGAAAGTGGCCACATGTGGCCTCAAACCACCATCAAATGCAGGTTTGGTGATTGTAGCTCGAGACACATTCTGGACAGTTGTGTTGTGGGAGTCAGTGTGAGATCAGGTAACTGAAGGTAAAACGGCCGGACCAGCAAATCAAATCACGGTGCAGGAGAATGATCTGCTTAAATTTGTGTTGTTTTCATTCATTAAAAGCACACAGTCATTTAGCATTGCTCTAATTTTAATGCGCATTTCGAGACCGAGGGGGAGACGGACATCAGTCATTGCCTTCTGGGCTGTCCTGGTAACTTTCCACCCCATATGAACTGTAATGGACTGTGACTTTCTCGTTCCACATGCAATGACACCCATCACAGCAGACTGAGCCGAGAGTCTCACAGAGGAAGCGCAGCTGCTATTGGATAATGACACAAACTGCCATTAAAATGCATGTTCAGAGCTGTTTACCTGTTGTTTTACTGTTTGTCATTTTTGTTTGTTTGCTGAAGGAAGGTAAAGGGGGGGATTCGAAAAGCTGTAAATTTCAAAACGACCCAGAGGAAAATATTTTTTTCCTGTCGTTTAGCCGAGAAGCTCTTCCCCTCCACATTAGGCGGTTTATCATCCCTCCCACCCACAGCTTTACATTCAAACAATTAAATATATGTTCTGTCAGTATGCAAATGAGGTATCAGTATTCTGAACATAGCTGCGTCCTCAGAGCACAAGATGATGGATGATACATCGCAGCTGCGCTGGTCTTCGACTAATGACGCAGCTGCATTTCAATACACAACTTAGTACACGGCTAATATCGTATCAGCCAAGAGACAGTGGGCACATGCACTCACACACACACACACACACACACACACACACACACACATGCCACCTTGTTCAATTCCCTTAGGAATCAGTAAAATTTGATTACTGTGACTTTTACAAACACACTCCGTATGAGAGTAGACGTTTCATACATCAGCAGGAGGGCGGGGTGAAGGGAGGGGCTGGGGTGAGGGTGAGGGTGGGGGGGTTGGATGAAGAAGAGGAGGAGACAGAGGAGGAGACGGAGGACAGTGACAGTGAGATGGAGAAACAGAGCAGCAGCTGAAGAAGAGGAGACGACACAGGACACTAAGTGGAAACCCTGCTCCTGCACTCACTTCATCTCAGCCTCTGTCTATTAAAACACTGGGATTGTAGGAAAATAAGACTGGCCAGAAAAATCTCTCAGGATAAATCTCTCAGTGCATGTGAACTTTTACAGGAATATGTTAGCCACAGACTCAATATTCTCTTGATGTGTTGTTTCGTGGCAGTGACATTGTTGGCAACTAGTTTATTCTGTTGGCCTGACTCCAGTGAAAACAGTGGGATCTGTGGTAGAAAAAAATTACTGAATACAAATACAAAACAGGAAAGAAACAACAACAAAGAAACATTTGAACTTGCACAAAAGTTTCGGTTCAGAAGAGACGTTTTCTTGAGAACAGTAACTGGGCTCACACTCCATTTAATAATCTTTAATAATCAACTGTTAAATTGTGATAATCAATCCTGTTATTATTTGTCTTACTTTATGAATCTTACTTTGTACCAATTAATCACGATTAATGATTAATCGTGATGACTCTACTGCTTTGTCAGATAAAAATTGTAATGTTTATAAATAAAACTATATATTTTCACGTGTGTGTGCGTGCTCTTTGAGCTTTTATCAGACTAATTAATTTGTGTTATTCATGTTATTATGTATTAATAATTGACATGTTTTTGTTGTTGCATCTTTTCCATTTTAAATCAGTTTAAATAAAGTTTTCAGTTTGAACTGCATAAGAAATAAATGGCATGGGAACCATACTGTTAGATTGAGAAAACACACAGCAGACTTTTAACTGCAGGCTGTAACCAACATTCATTCCACCTTAACTACGTCCTTGTTATATGAGCAGATGTGTTCCAGAGGGTTTTCATTACATATTTTAAAGAGTTGACTTAAACAAAGACCGTAGAATATGCAGATGAACTCCGTTCACAGTTTGCAGCAGGCACAGCTGGTGAGCTCCACAATAACCTGACTTCTCTGCAGATAGGAGACGTCCTACTGGGGAATGTGAGACCTTGAACAACTGCAGGGTTCACTACTCCTGCCTGTTGGTTGGCAGTTTGAGGTTTTCTTCCCAGTTTCCACGTCTGGGTCCCGGTTCTGTTCCTGTGTGCTGTGCTGTCTGGGTGTGGTTTCTGCATTCCTGTTCTCCTGCCAATTCACCTACGCACCTATGTGTCATCTCCTTTTCAAATCCATCACCCACTGCATTTTATATATAGACCGGCTCCTCAGCAAGGACTCAGCCACATCATTGTTCACCTTTGTGGTATTAACGTCTCGACTGACAACTCTGCTCTTCGTATTTCTGATTTTTTTTTTGTTTGCCTGGTTCTTACTCTGTGTTTATATCGTCTATGTCTAGAATCTCCTTCCTGTCAAACAAAAGCTGCCCAGCCCAGACAGGCTCCGCTATGTTTCACTCATATTTGTACTCCTGTCTGACTGCACCTCCACTCAGAAGCCGGCTGAACGTGGATGCACGGAAATGTATTCATCTAAAAGCCTCGCCTGTTGATTCTCTGTATCCTGTGAAAGTTCAGGAAGTTACTGTCGACCTCAAGAACATGTAGTTTTCGAACTTATTTAACGCCGCGTGGCAGGTGTTATGTACAGTACAGTGTTTTTGAACTTCTTCTTCTGGTATTTTTACATCTTTTGTATCTTAGCACTCGACGTTGACTTTCACACATCTCTAACTCAACAAATCATTTGAAAAATTCTTTCCCAAAACTTTAACCAGAACTTCAGTCTGAGTCGTTTTCTTATTCAGACCAGAACTTGTTCTCCACCAGGAGGAGAACTGGACTCAAAACAATAATGAAATTGCTTGAAGAGCTCCAAAACACACACACACACATCGTACATCTCCTTGACCAAATTAAATAAGCTGTGAACAAATTGATAATGAGTGAAAGAAGAATTTAAGTGTTCTGAACCCCCCCAAGCCCCTCTGTGACAAGTTGACATTTTTTATTACTGTGTGTATATTTGTACATTGATTTTGCACTGACAATTCAATTTAACAACCACATAATCTCACCAGATTTAATTAAAAGAGGAGAACGCTGCCTGCAAGTGGCTTCTGTTGGTGGGTCGAAGCTTATGAGGCCAATGTGATATCACATTAAAAAATATAACCAAATGACCTCACCGAGACTCGACAAAGTGTGAAAGAATACATCCAGCTGGATTTTGCAGCCTCTCAGTAACTGCATGTAGGTAAAAACAACCATTGATACTGGTATTGACACCAGGACTGTGGGAAGAAACCAGACTAATCTAGAAAAAACACACACACTTGGAGAGAGGATGCAAACTCCATGGGGGAATCAAACTGGTAATCTGATTGAGCTACGGCAAAATGCACCAACCTCTCCTCTACTGTGTGACACTCTCTTTCTCCTTGGTAAATTATTAACCGAATTACAAAAAAAAGGGTAAGGGTTTTTATACCATTTTCAGAAAGTGTATTAAACCCTTTAAAAGTGGATCTGCATTTGTGTTTAACAAGTGTTTATGTCTTAAATATTTTAATTAGCTCAATACTGGTTGATAACGCCGAGTACAAAAATAAAGAGCAAATTCAAATGGAAAAAAATAAAGTGGGCTCAGCAGAGAACATCCTCAATATTTGTGCAAATTGTGTTTTAGCTCACCTCCAGCATATGAAAACATAATGTTACAACAGGAGTGAAAGAGCTTTAACCATAATCTGTCTGAATGTTCAGGATATATAAAAAAAATGCATTAACATTTAAACCAGCAACAGCACAAAATTTTCATTAATAGATTAACACTAATACTGCAGGGACGACCTAGGCGACGTGCATACAGAGTGTGCGTTTGGTGAAAGAAACCAAGGCCGGTGCTGCTGTTATTCTGCAGAAGACAAGTTACCGTTTCACCTTTATACATCCTTTATTTCCACTCTGGAGCCATTAACCAGCCCACTATAGCTGGTGGACAACTCCATAATCATTACGCAACAGTGAAGAAGTATCAGCTGTGTATATAAAAACCTCTCCGATGACTCATGTATAAGTCATGCAGTCTCAGGTGTCCACGGAAAAACTCCATGTGCATATGATTTTACAATAAAATATGACCAGGGAGCAGGAAGGAGACGCCAATTCAAGGCAGCGCTGCTGACGTCAGGTGTTGACGAACACATACCAACGCTCGGTACAATTAATTACATGTTGTTTGCAGTATCGTTATTTCTGGGTTTTTTTGGATGTTTCGATGTTTAAAAAGTCCAGCCTAACAAGCGAAAAGCTGCAAGTGCAGTGAGAGGAGAGAAGGGGGGAAAAAGTTTGACTGAAACCTACCTTTGTAAAAAAAAAAGAGCAGAGAGTATGAAATATGTATTGACTCCAGAAAGTCTGAACAAGGAATATTCTTTTACAAGTCTCTAAGCTCCAGATATTATTAAGTTAGAAAACAAAGGCGCTACAGAAAAAAAATCTCATCAAAATCAATAGGGTTCCAGCACCTGTGGTGCTTGATTTACACAGTTTTGTTGACAACTCACTATTATTTGGGGATGTAAACATGCAAAATTGCCCCGCGATGCTATAAAATACATTTGACTCCTGAAGGCCTCGCGCAGTCTGAGGAGCAGAACGTTATCAAAGTTAAATGAAATTATAAATTTAGACGAGACAATGCTCTCTATACGCTGAGCACAGGTTCTCAAAATAGGAGCGCGTGGACCGTCGGAGGGTGTGCCGCTGCACACACATACACATTTTAATTCTTTATCCGTCTCCAATGAATTCAATCTAATTTACAGAGGACTCTGTTATTACATAGGGTCTACGTGGGGACATTTAAGGATACAAAAAAAAAAGAGTATTGTCCCCTCTGCACAGCCTGGCTCCATATTATAGCAGTCACTGGTCATTCTGAACCCTTTGATTGGAATCTCACAGGAAGTTTCAATGCAAAAGTCACACATGGAGGCACACGCACACACACACGTATACACACACACACAACGCCCACACACTCAGAGTCACACATTCCACTGTTTAATATATTTCTGTGTCTCCAGTTAACAATATTTTGTGTCAAATTATAGTGGGCAAGATAAATAGTGGGTCTGTGCAACACGAGGAAATAGAAAGGGGAGAAAATATGGCGCTTCAAGTTGGATGAGAAGAAAAGGAAAGAGGGAGAAATGGAGAGGAGGAAGAGAGAAAGGGAGAGGACAGAAGAAAAGCTCCGTTTTCAAGAAACTCTGTAGGCTTTCTAGAATGCAATAAAGTTGCTTCAGTATTTTTGGTAATTAATTTAAACCGTTATTGAACAAAGGTAATCTATACAAACGTTGCACATTAACAAGATCTCCTTCTTAGGAACTGCCTGAACACCAGGCCGCGCTCTTCAAACATTTCACTGATCAGCATCATGAAGAGTGGAGTCAGACAACCGCCCCCGCAGATGAAAACCCTGAAGCTAAACCTCGACAATTAGTATCCTGGGATCCTAAACTATCTAAATGAGTTTAGTATTTTAGGTTTTGTAACCGATGGAATAACAGCTAAGTTGCTTGGTGACATAAGCAAAGGTTCAAGTGCACTATCAAATAATAGAGTTCAGTTTTTTGTTGCATTTTTAAAGAGAGCGCCAACTTTTCTTGGATTTTTTTGAGTACTTTTCTAAATTCAACAAATTCATGGTAAATAATTTGTAGCGACGCCGCTGCACGCTGCACTGATGAAAAGCACGGGCGTCTGGAGTTTGAGCGGAAGTAGAAGTCGCATTAGACACACGAAAAGACAATGGGTGTTAATTGGCCTGTGTTTGGCTCAGATGAGAGAGAGACAAAAAGGAGGAGGAGGAGAAATAGAGGGAGAGGGAGAGGGAGAGGGAGAGAGAGAGAGAGAGAGAGGGAGAGAGAGAGGGAGAGAGAGCCTGGAGGACTAATTAGTGATTATAACTTGGCGCTCTCCAAACATAAAATATTTCTCAACCCAAAAGACAGCGGAATGATTAAAAATAAAAGAATGGGAATCAAACACAGGGAGCTCTGCATCACCCCTCTGGTATAGTAGTGCGTTATCTGTTACGTGTGTGTGTGTGTATGTCTATCTGTGTGTGTGCGTGCATGCTCGTGTGTCTGTGTGCAGTAGCTTTTTTTGTCCCTCATTAAACCTTGGTTTACTTTGGTAAATGGCAGCGGCGCACAATTCAATGTCAGTAGGAGAGGTTAGAGTCAAAGGCACACACACACACACACATACACACACACTGGCACGGATACACTCAATCTCTCCTGAACATATTATCTAATGAATTCATGAAGTGCACGCCCATTTCATTTAAAAATTAAACTTTGGCTTAGTCTCCAAGAGCACACCGCTACTTCTGTCTGTCGTCGTCGTCGTCGTCAGCCTCGGCCAGTGCTAGCTGGACATTAGCAATTCACACATCAAAGTCATAAATCAAGGGCACCCTTGCCATGCTATAAATGGAACACAGAGGGCTGAAAGTGGCAGAGACAAGGAGAGGAGAATAAGAAGTAATGGATGATTAAATCCAGGAGAAGGCAGTAAAGCCACATTGTGAGTGCCAAGTGCTGTTCAACACCAAAAACAAGCAACAAACCCCGAATTGTCTGCTGGGTAAACTCTACTGCTCTTAATGAATCTATGATTAGGTTTTTGTTCAAGCTGTACATCAACGCCGCTGTGCTGCTTCACTCCGACTAAATACTGCTGTTCCTGTTTTTTCAATTGGGGGAAAAATGGGAAACATTTTCAACTAGGAAATGTGGAAATACAAAACATGCATATTTTATTGAATGTATCTATTTAATGGCTCCCAAACAATACTGACATAAATAATACATTAAACATTCTCACTCACACACACACGCACACACACAGCTTTGCCAAGGCTAAATGTAAGAACACTTCACTTTTCTCTTATTAGTCATCCCTTTTTGTTTAAAGAGGATCAAGCTACATCACAGACGGTGACATCATAGCATCTGACCAATCAGCATGGATTAGTGCATGACCAAAGTCGATCTTAGAACACGGACTCAATGGTGGAGTAGTATCAAAATGTGAAAAAAAATTATTTGAAGGGAACAATTTTATGTCCTGATCCTGCTTTTTCAATAGTATCAACAGTATTTAATACAATTTTAATTAAAAAAGTATTTTTCTAACGAATAGTTTATTAAAACTATCCCATCATTTAGAATGAAAGTATTTCTAAAAAAAAAAGGCTATTTTTTAAAAGAAGCTTCGGAAAATCGTTCCGAGGTTTTGTATGGTTCAAAAACTGTTTCTTCTTTTTACCATTTAACCTTGACATGCAGCAAAGAAAGAAAGGATGTTGAACGTGATCCAACACTGATCACACCATTAGCAGGAATACATACAATTTCAAACACATACACACAATGACACACAACCTGTTACCATGGCAACACCTACCCTTGACACACACACACACACATTTAAAATGTATATGCTTTTTTTTTTATTTTTCCGCTTCTCATTCAGGCGATCATGTTAGTGTCACGCAGCAGCGCTGCCAGACATGTTCGTGTGTGAACTGTCAATGAGCTGCCTACACACACACACACACGCGCGCACAGAATGCATAGCTATGTACCATTGCATTGGCATGCAGTGAGAAGTGCGATGCCGAGCGCCGCATGTTTCATATTACTGATACCAAAATAATGTTTTTGCCTGAACAGTTGAGTGACACACAGAGCAGACTCCCATGCAGAAGCAGTGTGACAGAGACAGCTGTCGCCCGTGTGATCTGCTCAAGTCTTTACCGTCTGTTTTGACAGTTGCATCATTTGAATCATAGCGGGAGAGAGGGTGGAGGTTCTCAAGTCAAATCCTTCAAAAACACACATTTTTATCACC
>NC_024317.1:6417356-6426991 GCF_000523025.1 Cynoglossus semilaevis | reverse complement strand
TGTCATTTTTTTTTCAATTATTAACCGAGCTACACAGAATATCTCCAGTATATTTCAAATTTTAATTGAAGGTCAATGAGGAGTGACCTTCAGTTAGAAGTCAGTCAGAGTGGTTAAAGCAGAGGTTACGATCTAAACCCGGTGCACCAAGTTTCTTAACCTTGCTTTTGTTCATAATACAATGACTTGCAACTCAATATAGAATTAAAACCTAATTAACTGAGGTATTTCTTTAAAAAAAAAAAACAAACAGTATGGATCCCAGTATGGCTCGAGTTTCTTGTCGTTATATTTTTTGATCATGACAAAAAAAAAATCAATGTTTTTTTTTTACAATGTCTTAACAGGCAATGACAAAACTTTTAAGTATTTTCTTTTTTTTTAAGTTAGGTTGGGCAGTAAGGTCCTTAAATAAGCAGTTTGTTTGCATTGTACTTGTAATGATATTTTGAGCACAGTTTGGCCTTAATTCCAGTGCTGCGCTTTCTTCACAACGAGCACAATATAAACATTAGCTCATGGCTCGACACACAGCTCCAGCAGGAAGGCCATATGTTGGGAATAACCGTAGTTATCCTTGGACGACCTATGGCATCATGAATGCAATACATGACGTTAAAGGTCCCTTGAAAAGTAATGTAATCTCTTCATGAGCTTAAATCCAAAGACCAGATCCCGAGGTTCAGCTCCGTCTAGATTGAAAAAAAAAAACCAAACAAACTATAAGGGCTTCAAAAAAATTGCTAAAACCAAACAAGTGACTCCCATCGGACGGATAAGACCAACTCCGACGGCATCCGTGTGTCCACCTGAGTGTGGTTTGTTATCTAAAACTAGTCTATAGTCTATTACCATGAACAGATACACATACACCCCCAATCTATTATTGAACAAAAGGCTCACGCCTCTGCTCAGCCCTTCAGGGAGGAATCCATCCCTCCATCCTAGAATAATTTCACACATCGGTAGGTACACAAAAGAGAAGGAGAGAGAGAGGGCAAAAAGGAGGGAAGGGAGGAAAGGACAGAGACGAGAAGGTGGAGAAGGAGGAGAGCATGGGGTAAAAAATGCATGGGGTCACAGCTCAGTGCTTGTGGGAGGCCAAGCAAAGAGTCATGCACGACAAAACAGAGATCAGAGGATCATGTGCAGTTGTGCATGTGTGAAAGACAACACACACACACACACACAATAGGAACTAATAAGGTGAAGACCTGGTGAGTCTTAATCAAAGTCATTCAAACAAAAAAACGAAATGAACACACATGCTGTGACGGAGTCCACTGGCCCTCACCCTAATCTCAACTCATGCTATAAATGTACTAATTTTCAACAATCTGATACTGATTCTTATCCTAATCCTAATCCTAATCCTAGCTCCAACGTCAATCTACAAGGCAAAACACCCTCTCCTTCACAGTGGGGACAAAGTGTCCCAACAACAATGGCAATTTTCCACAAAAAAATATCTCAACAAGTACAGCTACAGCTGAATCAGGTACACACACACTGACACACACACATATCCACCGATGCGCACACAGAAAAGATAATCCTATTTCTAAATGTAGAAATCTATAAAAAGAAACCCAGCACCCAAACAGAGCCAATACAAAACCAGATGGGATTCTTTACAGGGAAACATATAGAAATAAAAGATTGATTGAAAACAAAAACGACAAAACCAGGGGGCAAACCCCTGCCCTTCAAATCCCCCCAACACACAGGCACACACACATACACATACACATACATACACATACATACACATACATACAGCCCATAAACACACACTAAGAATTCCAAATACCGTTTGTTTTCAACAAGTAAAATGTCAATCAAACATAACTGTGCTTCACAGATGATAACTGGTCCGGACCAGAATCACATTATGAATGGACACACACACACGTGAGGGGAGGACAGAACCGAAGACAGAAATTGACAGCTGACTTGACAGCCGGCAGCTGATTGGTCAGGGACTCCCACATTAAGGTTAGACCACAGTCTGCGGTGGACGTACAAACCGGACATGCATGTGGAATCTGATGACCGGCGATGACTTTAATTTTCGACATGCTGCTGATGAAAGCTGCTCTAACTTCTTGCACTGTGTGCAATACACACAGATAACAAACACAAAAAAATCAATACCGGTGTTGCAGCAGCTACACAATCATCGACCACAATAATCTGACGTGGTGCATATCCCTAACACACACCCCTGGTCGAAAAAACACGCTGAGACACAAACATGCATTAGATGCACATCAAGCGTTCCACCCCAAGAAAGCATCAAGGAGGAGCAGCAGACACAATGGAGTGTTTAAGTATGCAGGAAACTTTATGCCTGGGTGGAAAAGGAGCTTTGAAGGAATTCGCTGAGGGACACCCAACCTCCTCCTGAACTGAGCCTGTACGTCCTCATCAGGATGAGGGAGAGTCACGGAGAGAGTTAGGAGAGGGAGAGGGGGAAGGAGAGGAAATGAAAGATAAAGATGAAAAGGACTGGACGGTGAGTTGAAAGGGAGACTTATGGAGAAAAAGAGGGAGAAAGGGCAAAAGAGGGGGCAGCAACAAGGTGCCCCGGCCGAGTCCCTGTGCTTTTGCACAATTGCTCTTGGCGAGGCTGATGAAAGTGAAAGACCATACACACACACACAGAGATACACACGCATGCTGCCTATTCATGTGAACAGCACACTGTTCAGTAGGCACCGGCTTTAACTCCCAGTATGACCTTCATTGAGATGGATTGCATGAAAAATGTAATAACTTTCCGGAGAGAAAAACCACAGGCCAAATCAGCTTTGCATTGCATAATAATGCCGGACGAGGTAATCAATAACACCAACACACAAACACACATACATAATGGAGTGCACACAGTCTGCACATGAAGAAAATGCCCTCGCGGTGGCCAACCACATCTCAATGAATGAAGCCCAGCACCAGCAGTGAGCCGTGCGATGAAATGCATGAACAAGTGGCCATTGACGATAAATGCCTGCAACCGTTTCCAGCCATCAAACACTTCCCAGCGCTCAAGGCAAACAGCTTTAGTTTGGGAACAACATGAAACTCAGTAAAGCCTTTCACACCCCAGATGTTTGGCCCAGGCTTACCTTCGGTTCTGAGTAAATAGTTGTCCCAAAATATTTGCCCCATTTTACCTCGCACCACATTACCAGACAGCCCAATTTACATTATCTGTTATTCATGCTGTTAATATAACGGTAATTTTAGCTCGGAGCAGGTCAACGTCAGCGCTATATTAATGAGTGAAAGTTGAACGTTAAAAAAAACAACTACGACAAAGCGACACACTATTAAACCCAGGGTTTTTCTAACTCAGGTTCTTTTACCTAAAGCTGAAAAATAAACAAACATTACTATGTTTTATTGACCTTTGTTTTTGTTTGTGTTTAAAGGCTATGGTGGAAAACCAATGTATATTTCTTAAAATGGAACAAAAATGTCACCTGTAGTTTGTTAAATCCTATTATTTTCTCACTTTCACCAACATCTAAATTCTAATTGTTAAACATGAACTGATTGACAGATTACACACACACACACACACACACACACAGAGAGAGACAATTAACCACTGAATTAAACAGCTATTTTTTTTTCTTTGATCGTAATTATGCATTTTAATAGTCCAGAAACTTGGGAAATTAGTTTCATGTTTTTTTCCAGCGATATTCTGCCAATTTTTTTTCCCTATAAAAATCTTTAGCTTTTCAACAGCCTGTTGTCACTGTGAGATAATTCTCTACATGATGCCAGTCATTGCCCAATATTGTTAAACTCAGAAGGTCATCGGCTAAATTCTTGTGTGTTCAGAAAAGCTCTGCACAAAGAAGTGAGAACAAAGAATAAAACATATTAAATTCTCCTTTTAAAAGTGATAAGTGAAGTAAGTCATGAAACGGTCTTAATTAAATGGGTTATTAACGTGAGATGACGTTTTTGTGGAATGGTAAAAAAATAATAACATTTATCAAACAGAATTAAGTTGGTGAAACTAAAATACTTTGAGTTACCAGCCCAAAGATTTTATTTTTTTATTTTTCTAGTTTTGCAGTGATGTGTTAAACTACTAGAGTTAGAACTACTAGAATTTAAATTTGAACATGAAGCCATATCACACAAATTATGTTACAACAAACAACATAAAATAAAATTATTCTCTGTCCTTTCTTTTTAATCATTATTTACTAATTTACTAATTGCCTCCATCCCTATTGACTGTGACTAGTTTTTGAGAAAATAAAGCGGATGTTTGGCAATCTCCATTCATTGTGCATTCATTTCCACATCAACAACACTTTTCGTCCAATTTAGAGCTATAAATTTGTAGCTATTATAATTTTTAAAACCTGATGTCACATTCTAATAAAGAAACTAAAAAGTAGAATTAACCTTACAAGTGAAAGTGTTAAATTAAGCTTTAAATCCAGGATGAAGTAGTCTGGGATTTTTTTATGATAAAATCCTCTGGGTGCACATCGACCACTTTTGTTCCGTTTCTTTTTATCTTTGAAAAAGAAAAAACATCATTTAATTTTGTTTTGAATGCAAGCGGCGCATCATTTTCAAAGTAACACAACAGAACAAAGAAAAGCCATTCTGCTCAGAAATGTGTTGGAACACCTAAGAGCTTTCTGTGGCTGCACAGCAGCAGAGTTAACAATCTTTATGTAATTGACCATAGGTCACCTGAACCTTGGTACACCCGTCAGGGAAAGGATTCAATCTGTGGACTTATTTCTTGCTTTCTAGCCTATAAGTCCTTTAGTTTTAGAGTCTGGAGCCTCTGATCCCTGTGCCTTAGCTCAGAGTTGTTTGGATTACAAAGTGAAATGGAGAACAACATGCCAAATGAAATCTACAGTCAGAGTGACACAGGCTGGGAACTCAGGTATAGCTATTTTATTTCCCAGTGCCACAGTTTTTAGGGTCCCACAATAAAAAGCTGTCATTGTGTTTGTTTACCCTTCTTCATCTCTCAATGTGACATTAGCCAAAAAAAAGCATCACCAGAAGGACAAAAATGTCACCGATATTTCACACCGCGTGTCGCGTTCCCACCTCGTTGGTGTTCCAGCGATGGCGCTCCTTGGGCAGAGAGGAACATTTGGGTAGACACTCCAGCAACTTCTTAGGAAGGTAGATTTTCAATTGGCCCGGCTCATCTGGAGTGGAATGGGAGGTGGGGGAGGACAGCGGGTTATGATATAGGGAGATAAATGGGGGGTGAGTGGGAAGAGCAGAGACATTTCTCATCAGCCACAGAGAAATTGCGAGAGGAGAGAGTACAAAAATGTAGGGTCGCTGAGATCAAGCTGACTTAAAATCATAACAACCTTGTACTGTGTGTAGTGTTTTGGGTGGCTTTACATGACCTTGAGTTAACAGTGGAGAGATTTGTTCATGCGAGTGAAGGACACAGAATTTAATTGAATTTTCAAAAGAAAAATTCAAATTAAATTCTCCGGTTACTGATCATTCCTTAAAAAAAAAAAATCAAAAAAAAAATCTCTACATTCTTCTAAAAAACACAAAAAGCTGAAATATAAAAAAAGATTAAAAAAAAAAATTATTTAATAAATAATTGTTTATAAATGCTTTTTGAAATAATTCAAGTAAGTTATATTATTTTCTGTGTATGATATAATATCATGTTGAATCATTAAGATAAATAAGAGCCTGAAGGTGAGTGCGTTTCACACCTGTTTTTATTTGTGACTAATCCAAATGATGGAATTATTAACATGGAAAAAAGTCAAGAAAAATATGCAAAAGTAAAGCTTCATATAATCGGTGATTCATGTCATGAATGTGATTCATGACGGGGGGTCAGAGAAGGCATCGATGGATTCCTTCAAAACTTCAGTCAACAATATTAACCAGTCTACAGACGATCACTATCTATTTGACCATCGTGTCTGTCAGCTTGTCAGATGTAGACTTATTTACTGCCCTGCGCTCCGAGAGGCCGTTCTGACGCAAACTGGACGTGTGAGCTGAAGTTGAAGCCTTCACCAAGGCATGCTGGGAGTTGAGATGGTAGTTTAAACTGAAACAACTGCAGTGTGTGTAAATAATGACTGTGTATTAGAGCAACAATAAGTGAACGGATGGTGGAATTGATGCATACACATCGCACATCATTCTGTTGAAATGTGTAACATATTCATATCAGATTCATCTTCACAAATGAATTACCGTGATGAACACATTAATTGTGACAGTCCTAGTAAAAAATAAACAACGATATTCAAACTATTTCCCACTTAAAAAAGGAGATTTTATACAACTGTCTTTTAAAACTGTTGTAAGAAGAGAGAGTGTTTTGTAATTGTGTTAATGCGGGTGCACGAGGAGAGCTCCAGCACGTTTGTTTGTGGACAGCAGGTGGAGGTCAACGTCTGCACCTGAGACCAACCCACAGGCACCAGTAAGTAAAATCCATTATCATACATTATGAGCACATTTGGGATTGGTTACAACCATGGCCAATCACATGGGCATCTCTTATCCGTTTTAAAAGCAATGCTTTCCCCTGAGTCTTACACAGACAGTTCAGTAATGGAGTAGAGACTACACATTTGATCCCTCTAAGAGGAAACCGTTATTCTTCTGCACGAGTTGCAAACTTGTACCTTTGACTTCAGTTTGCCTTGAAATCCTCACAAGAAGGCTTTAAGTTTATTTCTCTCCTGAAACACTTAAAGTCGTGCTAGGACACGATCACAATGATTCATCTGCTAAACGCAAACTTCTTTGACAGTACTTCATTAAAGCATTACTTGATTTTTTTTTTAATGAAGTGAAAGTGATAGTTTGAGAGCTGCCAGTATGATGGCTGTCCAAAAATTACATGTGTTAGTTGCAAGATTTCTCAGACTGACGTGTTCTTTTATAAGCATGGAGAATTTTGTTTATATGGGCCAAATCCCACATACAGCAGTCTGCTGCCAGAAACACCGTCACACACCAAATCCGCTGCTAAAAACAGTCACCGGCAGATGCACTTTGGTGTTTATTGTTTCTTTTGTTTCATCTTGATTTTCTCTTAAAGCTTCAGCTGCTTTCGGGTTTTTTTTTTGTTTTTTTTAAATCTAACTGTACAATTTGTAACTTGATTTTAAAGATTAAAGTCTTTATCTGGAACTACAGAGCTGAGGGCTGAGAGCCAGTGGTAGGACAGAGAAACAGAGTGTGAAACTCTGGGAAAAAAATAGACTAAGCAGTGTTGAGTTTAATCTTTCACCTTGGTTTGTTTACAAAAACAAACCTATAGCCAGCCTTATCCTTGAAGCTGTTTCGGTTTATAGCTGTACAGATTTGGAGAGAGCTAAAGTGCAAGACTGCGTGGAGCTGCTGGATTAACTATGAAACTCTGCCTCTCCTCCTACTGCGGCTCTCACAGAATCACCAAAATATTGAATAGGTAAAGAGAAAAAATCCCACTGCGCCACAGGAAATACCACTTGATTTCACCAGCGTAGTGTTTGTGTGTGCATGTGTGGCTGTGTGTGCATGCCCAACGGGTGTGCTGTGCAGAAGTCAAAGAGAGCAAGCACTCAAAGGTTATTGATAAGCATTTGAGTAGAGGGCGTCCATTCAAGACTCCCCTGGGAAGATAGGAATTATACTGTACCTGAGGGCAGACAGAATGAGAGAAAAAGAGAGATATGTTGGGGAGGGGACTGTCATAGCCCGGGAGAGACAGAGCGAGAGGCAGCGAGACAATGAGCCAGAGAGAGACAGTTAATGACAAAGAAAGAAGAAACTTTGTGGGAAAGAGAAATCAGAAAGTAAGAATTTCACAAGGACGAGAGAGAGAGTGAGAACAAGGTAACACAAAGACGAACAGATAGAGGACAGGATGAGTGGGGTCTAAGGAGTGTGTGGGTGTTTGTGTCAGTCCAAGTGTGTTCAGGCACGTATGCTCCCCCTAATCAATTATGCATTTATTAATAGAAGGCCTGAGAAGACAGAATTTCAAACAGCTGAACGGTGCAGCAGCTTAGTTAAACAGCTGAATGGTGCAGCTTAGTTAAAGCCTAATTTCTTTTTTAGCAGCACTCCAGCCTCTCCGCTATGAATGCCAATCAGCGTTTAAACCCCACCCTCCTGGCTATAACCCCCACCCCTCCCCCTGCCGCTCCAAAGAATTCTCATCAGAGTCTTGCCTTTGAAATGTACCAGAACCACCACTTCAAACAAGCCCATCGCTGATGCATAGGCGCACACACACACACATGCACGCACGCACACACATACTAGCAGTGCCTCCTGATCACAGAACAACACACAACAGTTAGCGTTTTCATATTACAAGTGACCTTGGCACCAGCATCCCTTTGAAAGCACACCTTTACGGCCACACGGCCGTCATCCAGAGCCGTCCTCAGATTTTCTCTTCTCGTTTGCAGAGAACAAGAAGACCAACTTTGCAGTTTTGCTGAATGCTGATGAGCCTCAACACCCCAAAGAAGGTCGATGTAGATCACATACTCATGCACTTGCTAATCTAGTAAAATTGTGAGTCCACACAAGAGTGACAAAGTCTGCATGCTAATGTGAATCTGATGGCTCATTAAGTCATATAGAGGTATCTACGCCCTAAAAGTGTTCAGCTAAAGTGAAACATTGCTTCGGTGGCCTATCGGATGCCGTAATTTAGACCGGAATCCCATTGAGAAGCAGCCACCAACTGATGAATATTTTACCTCATAAAGCTGTCATCTCCATATTTAACACAGAAACAAGCCAATGCCCTTGTGAGATGGCTGTCAGTTAATTATAAAACTCTCTTCAGTAAAGAGAGAGAAAAAATGCTCCAAATGCAACTCTTAACTCTTCCCCCTACTGATATTAGGAGGCACCAGGGGAAATTTTCACCCCCCCACCCCATTTTGGGGATGAAATTAATGTGACAGAAAGAAAGGCTCATTGCACAGCAGCTAGAAGAAAGGAGGGAGGGAAGGAGAGAGGGAGTGCAGGATGGCGGGAGGGAGCGTCAGGGCAGAGGGAAGAAAGAGTGGAGCGTAGCATGGGATGAGGGAAAGTGCAGGAAGAAGGGAGAGACGACAGAAAGAGGGGAGTGCAGGAGGGTGGGGGTGGGGGTTTGGGGGCAGAGGGATGGGTGTGCATGCTAATTTTATCATTCTGCTGATAAACTTTTCCTCCAGTAATCCTCCAGCTGGGATGCAAGAAGAGATAGCAGACAGGGATAGGCTTGGGAAGTCTCAGCTCATATTAAACAGGCATCCCATACAAAACTCACTCTTCACTATTCTATATTATTCTAGTCATTTCATTTATGTACTTTTTCCGGGTTAACATTTTGTCACACTAATATTTTGCTCATCCTTTTCAACAAAATCAGAAGATCTGGAGCAGGTATGAGGCCATCTGCTCCTTCAGACATGAACATCTCTCTCTCTCTCTCTCTCTCTGTGAGTAAACTGAGGCAGTTACCTTCCTTTCCCATTCACACAACCCCCACCACCTCACTAAGTACCATAAGTCTGTCTTCTCCTCCTCACATCTGTTTATTTTACTCCAATTGGTTCACATGGCAAACACACACACACACACACACACACACACACACA
>NC_024317.1:6400878-6417274 GCF_000523025.1 Cynoglossus semilaevis | reverse complement strand
GGAATCAATAACCAATCAAAGCAATCATTGCCTTTATAGTCCCACAAAACACAGCACGGCAATCACACACAACCACACACAACTGCACACATTAGCGACCGTGTTCTGGTGACCTCAGATTACACACTCCATCTCACTTCTAGTTTAACTAGGCTTATTGAGGATTATAGATACATAATGCCATGTGTACTGATTTGGTTTGACACTACTGATAGTCAAAATAAGCCCTGCCTTATTGTGTGTGTGTGTGCATGTGTGTGTACGTGTGTGTGTGTGTGCGCCTTCACTTGTGCTGTACTGACACGCATGAATAAACATGATGTGTAACAAAGCTGAATTGGAATGATGTCTCAGCAGAGAGTCACAGATTGAGTTGGTTCCTCCTGTGTGTGTATGTGGGTGCGCGTGTAGTGTGTGTGTGTTCAAGTGTAAATGTTAGTGTGATCTGTTACACAGCAGATGAGAAGTAGACCCCAGTTCCTGCATCACATCATTCTGCCAGAGGGCTTTTATTCTTGCCCAGAGTCACCCTGTGCCACAGACACATACGTGAACGTAGCCTAGCACTAAAACACACGTACCCACAAATACACAGAACCTGCGTGCATGTAAACAAAACAAAGAGTATTAGTGTGCATCTTACTGTTGGCGTCAGCGTCGTCACTCTTGGGAGGGGTGTGTCCTGTGTAGCCAACGGCAATCCTGACAGTTCGTTCTGGATTTCTTATCTTCTTCAGTCCTACAGAAATAAAGGGGAAAAACAAACCAGGAGACAGAGACATATTTAGTAGATGCTCCAGACGTTTGTTAGGCTGGCAGTCATCATCACACCTTGTTCTTCCTCCTCCCCCTCTAAAGCCTAAAAATAAAACTCCATGTCATATGCATGTAGGCTGATCCATTTTCTCATCCACTAACTTGCATCCATTGTGTCCCCTTGATCGATTGGCCACAGCAGATACACTGCCTCCATGTGTGTGACTAACTTGTACCCTGCTTTAGTTTCTCTTCTCTTCTCTCATCATTTCTCTGTTTCCCTGACCACTGTTGCTATGATACAAAGTAGACCAACCAGTGCAGAGGGAGATGGTCTTCCAGGCTATATGGTGGATATTGTTCTCATGCCCACTGGTGTGCTCTGCTGACTGGCGCCACGCACATCTGCCAGGGCATGAAAAGAGCGGATGGCTGAGTTTGACTCCTGCCCTCGTTGCCGAGATTGATTTGGCTTTTTGTTCAGCGTGGCTCGTAAATTATTACATCCATGCTACGCGTAACAAAACAAAATGTGAGCTGCAAAGGTTTTGTGGTTGCTGTTTGCACATGTATGTGCAGCTACAGTGGCGTATGGTCAGAGGCTGGTTTTATATTCATGTGCTACAACGCCTGATGATCCGCCTGTGGGCCTTCGCTCTCATCTACAGTTCTCGTCTTTTCACGCAATGGGACTCTCAACCCACGGATTTCTCTTTGCCTCTGGCCACACACTGCACGCTTGCCTGCACGTGTGCGTATGCATGTGTGCGTGTCTGGTTTTAAGCGTTGTTCAATTCGAAAATGTGCCTGATGTTGTAGAAAGCGTGTCTGATGTTGTGAGTCAAAACCTACAGTAAAGTTAAGTCTGGGAGTCAGAGTTTGAGTGAATTATTCTTTCTGATAATCAAATCTCCAGAACAACAGGTAATACATCAGGTAATGGAAATGCATCTGTGTGCTGACACACGTGAGAAAGTTGCTAATCACATATGCACCGTTATCCTGCGACAAAACATTACCTTTGTCACTCATTCAACTTTGATGCATTAAACACAATTATGAATGTTTTATTTCTAAATTCTCTCTTCAAATAAAGATAACAAATCTATTCAGAACGAGATTTATAACTTTTATTATTATTATTATTATTATTGATGTTATTGTTATTATTAACATAACAGTCATGAGTATTTCTATTAAGCAAGTTTGTTTTTCAAATAATATTAATAAATATTTTCGTCCAGAAACTCCTAGCCACTTGCAAAAGTTAAATAATAAAAAAGTAAATACAAGCAGATGAACCCACTTTGATACAGTGGTTCATTAAAGAATTATTATGGTATAATTATCTGTTTTTTTTTCCTATATTCTTTTAATAAATTTCTACGTACTCTACCATTAATGGGCCACTGCTGTCGCTGAACAATTCAACCAATGTTGGAAAAGAAGTCCAAAAATTACCCAATAGAGAAATGTTGCTCAGCATCCCTCCCTAGTGGACAGATGCTTAATCTCTCCCTCTAATCTCTGGTTTGACTTTGACAAAGAGATGAAAGAAAAGTCCAATAATGAAACTAATGTCCACAACAATTCTTCAGAGCTCTTTGTCATCTGTTCTATGTCTCATCCACAACAGCGAGTCAGATGCTGTGTTTATCGGAGCGATAAGCTTCTCTAGGCAATTTCACCCTCTGTGACATCAACTCACCGCTTTACAGCAAGAAAATGAAAATGATTACCAAGACTGGAGCAGGACCGGGGAATGTTTATGAACTAATGTCAGACACAGAGTGAAGAATTGAGCCTCAATTAACCCATGATCTGAGCACGAGATAATATTACCATGGTGATTCTGGCCATGCCTTAAATAATTCATGAAGGAATGAATGAATAACAATCTGAATGAAATGGTGGCTGCTGTGACTGTTTGTGTATGTGTGGTAATAATGACTGACCCCAAGAGTTTGGTTGGGGGAGTAAAGGAGAGAGAGAGAGAGAGAAAAAAATGTAAACTACCTTCCTACATGCTATGACCTAAAACTGACACACATACAGTCCTCAGTCTGAATGCAGCTGATTCTCACCTTCAGTGCCTTAGCAACCATATAGGCTCATCACCAAATGATCACACGCGCAGACACACACACACACACACACACACACAGGATTGTTACTAAATACTTACACATACAATACTTGGTGTGATTTTGTTTGGTATCGCGATTTTAAAATCAAAGATTCACGTGTGTGTGTGTTATGCGCCTAATAAAGAGAAAAACCGAGACGCAGATGAACCCGCACACACACACAAACAGACGGAGAAGCGCGTACACATCTGAAAGCATCTAAATTCCTTCAGCGTGAACCACTCTCATCCCGTCTCTCTAATCATCATCATCACCATCGTCTCCATCATCATCATCGTCCCTTCCTTTGGTGCTTCAAAACAGTCACAAACCAGCTTAGAAGGGGGCAAACATTTGGATGTTAACAAACACACACACACACACAAAACTAAAGCTGTCTCACTGACAGACCACCGACGGGACAACTCTCTCCCCCTGCCTCCTGTCATTTATTTGCTGTCGGTGATCCGAGCTTCGCACAGTCGCTGCTGGTTCAGCACCAGCGTTCGTCCGTGTTTTCGGGACGGGGCTGTAGGAGAGGGGAAAGCCCCGCCGCCGCGATGCCACTGTCTCTTCTTCCTCAGCTCTGTTTCCATCCTTCAGTCGCTACGTCTGACTCCCGTACAGCCATACTCTGCCTTCTCTAATAAGTAATAACAATAAAACAACGGTTATTTCTCTCCCTTACCTTCCGGCTTGTCTTCGGCAGCCATTTCCCCTCCACCGTGCGCCTCATCCCTCCTCCTCCTCTTCCTCCTCCTCCTCCTCCTCGACTCGACCTAGTGGTGGTGGTGGAGGTGGTGCTGATGGTGGTGGTGAGGGGAGAGGGGCGAGCCTGGCAGGCGCGTGCACAGAGAGGACAGCTCAAGGAGGGGGGCGGGGCAAAGAGGATGGGGCCCGGGGTGGACGAGCCTGCCAGCTCCTGCGACACGATTGGTCCAAGCGTAGAGGACTGACAGCGGGGATCCGTGATGGCGACTCGTGGAATTCTCTCAAAACCTCCTCTCATCCACCCCGCTCTAATCTTCGCCACGTTCACGCGCATACTTCCCTCTTCTCTTTTTCGCTCTCTCTCTCTACCCACGTCACACGACGACGTCTGTATTTGAGGACACCTTGACAGCCTCATCATCATCATCATCATCAGCATCACAGTGATGCTCACCATCCTCTGCGCCCCCAACCCTGAAAAATACACAAAAAAGTAGGTCTAAACAGTCGACATTACACATGCCCCAAAAACCCATTCTTGTCAGGACACAGTCCTGTTCAGTTTGGACACACTTAGCAGAGACTTCAACAGATTTCATCCATATCCACATTAACGGCAGGATTAACCAGCTCTATGGGGTTGTACAGCGACTCTGAGAATCTGCCTGTTTCACATTTTTCCTTTTCTTTTGCATGTAGACAGGACATTTCTGTAATTCTGGTAATAATGAACCCAAAGAGAAAGGTGTATTCCTTTGTGGACAGTTGAATAGTTCTCATATTTGTCGTTTAAATACCAAAGGTTCTATTACATTAAAAAAAAAAGTCCAGTGTCCTTTGCGTACATTTGCAACATACAGAGGACGACTATAAGTCAACAAAGCCAACATATGGACTTTATATATATAGGTTTTTATGTATATTTTAATTACTTTTGAGAAAAGGGGTGAGGGTATATGCTTTTTTTTAAAAAAAAAACTTTTTAAACTAAAACCGACTTTTAATCCAAACATGAACCATAACCTCTGAAGTGACTAAACATACACAGCATCCACTTAAACACTCATCACATGTAAACCCAGCAAAGCAGAAAGTTAGAAACGCTGCCGTGTAAAAGGTCGCGTCCCGCTATAAATTATAAACACTCCCCTTAAATTTAATGAAGAGAAGAAGCGCCTGAAAGAGGGTTTTTTTAGTCGAGCGTGGGCTGGCAGGAGCTGTCACTCGACGTGGTGCTGAAACTGGCGGTGCTGGAGGGACAGCTCCACACGCGCCTACTCTAACTGGCTGTTCACTCTCACCACAGGCTTTCTTTAGCCGTGTCATTGAAATGATGAGTAAAACATAGGATAAAATCCCTACAATCCTCCCCACCCCCCAACACCGTCACCACTACACCCCCCCAGCCAAAACCGACCTTGTTGTTGCCTTTCTTTTGACTCCATCAGGAAACCACTGAATCCTTGTTTCCCTACGGTAAGTTAACTTTCAAACGATCCCATATCCTCATCGAGAGGCTAATTATAATTCTACAGGATAACACACTAAGTACTTCTTAAGACTGGGCCTAAGCTGGGACCATTATGTTCTTGATTCAAGTCCACACTGTCACTCTGTGCCTCAGGGTAGAAATATCGCCTTTACACCAAAGCCTTACGATTGACAGTGACAAGCCACTCTGCAGACACGCTGCTTTACTGAAAATACGTGATTTAAGTACGTGTCTATCCTCAGCCAGACTCAGTGTTCCCGAGTGGAAAAAGGTATTTTTCAAATTAGTTTAAGTAATGACTCAACAATTAGAATTTTAAACTACATACTGCTATCAATAGTTCTACATTTTAATAGCATTATTGTTATAATAATAATAATAATTATAATAGTTGTAGTAGTAGTCGCATCAAACCCCAAAAGTAAAAACCCACTGAATTGTGCTGTATTTGTTGTGTTATGTTAAGATATTGTATTTTGGTTTTGATTATGCAGCAGACAACACCAATATTGGATTTTCTAATGCTTGCTTGTGTTCATTGTCTTCCTTACTTTGTGTTGTGGTAGTTTCAGCAGCTGCTACAAAGACTATGTGGGTGTTGATATCCAATCTGGCCAGGAGTTGAACAACAGATACATCTAATTGTTTTTCCATCAAGTTTCTCACCGTGTGACTATTTTCCTTTAACTGGAGATGCCCCCACTTCTGGTACAAAGTAAGGTCAAACACATACTGTTGAGAAGTGTTGTCACGGCTATGACAAAAAAGGAATTTAATAATTAAAATGACAATACACTAATGGTGTATTATCTTGCACAACTGCATCAAAGATTGAAGACATGAGATAAGACTAAATTACCAGATAGGTCATCTAAACAACAGCCCCACTGTGGGGCAGCAATCACAAATTGGCAATAAAGTTATGTAACCACTAAATGGCGGACACTTCAGAGGTTCACCATTTCAAACATAGTTTTTAAGTGTGTCATTATAACATCTGATGGGCATTGAATATTACATAGGTTGGATTGGGATGCATTGTGTCCTCATTAGGAAAATGAAAGTGTAATTTTGCATTGAGCTGATATATATATTCAATATGCACAAAAAATGGTAGTGGACATTAAATGTGTGTGCCTATCAGGACTGTGTGCAGTCAAGAACTATGTCTGATTCTGCTGCATCATAAAAATAGGGCAATGTTGACCAGAAACAGTTGAGCAGTTAAGAATGTTAACTATTTAGTTTGTTAACAATTTAAAAAGGAGCATGTGTAAGTTTAAATAATAGGAGACTAAATGTGATCAGTTTCAAAAAGGTTAAAGTCAGATTAACAGAATTAGGTTATTCTGTGACCAAATAAAAGCCCTTTTAGTTGACCTTATATCCTCGTATTTTAAATGTAAAACAAAGTTTTCCGAATAATAGTTACTTTGTTTAAAAAACCAAAAACATTAGTTACCTTCTCGCTTTGCGTTACATGAAAAATAATGTAAATTTGAAAAAGAAAAGAAAAACACTGACAACACATGCAATGTCCGGTCTCTCTCAAGGCTCAAACTTCACCGACAGGGGGCGAGAGAACAGCTAGTATCACACAGCCTTGACCAATGAGCTTCCAGGACACTCGCAGTGTGGGCGGTACCTAAGCCAGCGTCAACATGGCGGCGTCCTTAGACGATGATTTTGAGCTGAACAACCAGGACTATTACTCTCTTCTTAACGTCAGAAAAGAGGTACGAATTTTATTTGCGTTTAATAGATAGATTTGTTTCTAAATAAATCTTGACGTGTTTGACTGCGTTCTTAAGCTTCAATCTAGCGCGTTGCATGATAGAGGTCTTCTCCATCACTCCCACCAACCACAGAGGGTGAGACCTCTGCTTTTCCTTGAAGGGAGTCTCTCTCTTTTTTTTAAAAAAAAAGTCCTTTGCATAAAGACAGGGCGAGCAGTTCACTTAAAAAAGACAGCGGTCTAGTTACGTTGTCAATTCTTTAACAACAAAAAATGCATTTTCATTCATCGCAGGCTGTAAGGAAGCCGGGATCCTGACACATTTGATCGTTCATCACAGGAATGTCAAAGACGAATTATACGAAACAACATTCACAAAGGGGTTCCAGTGACCGTGTATTAAATACAGTGCATGAAGGTGTTCAGTTAAAAATTAACCACAAAATCTTACCACAACACTCCCAGTCAATTAATGGGCAACAGAAAAAAAAGTGTTTTCTTCATCATCACTACTACTAATACTTTTTTTTAGTACTACTCCATACTAATTAGGTGGGGTGTAGTAATGCAACGCAATTGATTGCAGCTGGTATTAAGTGCTCTGCACTTAATACCAGCTGAAATCCATTGGATAAGGAAGGAATAGGGAGGTCCGGTAACAGGAGGAAACTATTGTTGTAAGTCAGAAATGGAAAAATTGTCACCGTTTGTAGTTGGTCTTCCTGTATGAATTCTGTATGTTTTAAACAAAAAATAAATTTGAACTTTGTTAAGCCAACACTTGGGAAATTGTTGTGTTAACAGCATATCTGCTGCTACAGTCTGCCCCATGGAGGCGCCACATACTGTATATGTTTCTGCTGTGATTTGAACCCAGAACTGTCTGAGTGTAAGGCAGATGTGCAAACAGACATAACCACTGCACTATGGAACAACTTCCCAATTATCCTGTGTAGGATGTTTTCAGGTACTATGTACATCATGAACTTCCAGTACTGCAGTTTCTTTCTACAGTCCAAAACATGCAAAACAACTGTATGCTGTTGTGGCCCGATGATGGCTGGGATTAGGATTATAAAATTATAAATATAATAAATTAATAAATGTTTAAATAATATTAAAATTCATATGAGCTGGGCATGTTTAAACTTGTAGCTTTTGAATTTTTGTTTCGACATTGTTGGAGATACAGACAACGGTGCGCTATTACAGAGGCCGACAAAGGGAACATTAGCTGTAATTATCTACTTGTTCAGACAAGTCAGAGGAGCAATTCATTACATCCAATGGGCAGTAGCAGGTTTTTATTAAACAATATTGTTGTACTTGCACAACCAGCTCATGAACCAGAGCATTCAAATCAAGATCATCACACTTTTGCAGGGCGAGCTATCTGCCCTTTGTTTATAAAGAGTAAGTGATGATTAGTATATTCAGGTAACCATGAAGTGACGTTTTTAATGGAGAAAAACATCGACCAATTCTGAGAGTATTCTGTAGTACTGCAGTTGGAAGACTATTTTTAGGGGAATGCATTTATTTACAAAAGCCGGGTCTAAGTGCAATAAAGCAGACACATAGAATTTCCAAGTGCAAGTAGTTATTGGATTTCTTCTTTAGAAATTAGATTGAAAAACTGGAGTGCGTTATGAAAGCGTTTTAGAAGCTATATATATATNNNNTATAAATATATATATATATATATATATATCTATATATATATATATATATATATATATAATCTGAGGTCTATTTATTAGGTTAATCATACTGGAGAGACAGCTGGAATGAGTGCAGTATCAATCATGTGTAATAAGACATTCAAGAGATGATGCACTGATGGTACAGCAAATAATATTAGATGAAAAATTTACTGCAAGTCCAGATCGCTCTTTCTATGTCTGATGCCAGAACATTGAGTATCTAGAGTACTCTAATTGATATCAGTCAGAGTTATGTTGCCTTCAGCATCGGTAGTATAAAATTCCCAGTCAGGCCAACAGAGACAGGTCAGCACTCCTCGCTATCCTTTTAAAAACACATGAATAGAACAGACTAGCAAGTGTGCGTCATTGCTTTATTGATTGTAGAGCAGCTGCTCCTGAAATATCATCCCAGTTGGCAAATGGACAATGGAGCCGCGCAGCGCTGGAGTGTTTTCCCTTGTTTGTGCATGAAAAAGACCAATTCAGGCTCGATACATTTAATGTTTAGCATTACATGCTTTCATGCTAAGATGGTCAAAATTGTAAAACATTTTAAGAACTTTTGATAAAAATAATTCGTAAATAAGGCTACTTAATAGAACATCTCCAAGAACCTGATTAAGAAATTAAGCTGTTAATACTAACCAATTATGAATCAAGTGGAGGCCAGTATTTTCAGCATAAAGCCGGTGGATTTGACCAATATTTGACAGAGCTGCGTTTGGACTGAGGATTTTGACTCAGGATTGATAATCCTCAGTCCACTGTCAAATATGAAAAATTGATGATTTCAACCCGTGGCCTTTTGGTTAAAGGGTTGAGCTTGTTATTAGAGGATTCAGGTTCAAAACCCAACTTGGCAGGTTGTGGTTTGTGGTTTGCTTCTGAGTCATCACTTCTCAGGAATATGTTGATGGGTTAAGTGAGGACAAGTTTCATTGGATGTGTGTTTTTATATGTACTACAACAACATGTGTGAGTAGTCTGTAAAATGCTGAAAATGATATCTGTCAAAGTAGGGATAGAATTTAACATTTACATCTTCTTTATTTGGATTATTTTTATTCTGTTTTTCATTCTACTTCAGTTATTTTTCTATTCAGGTTATATTGTTGTTTTTTTCTATTTCTCAAATATTTACTTTTTTTCCACTTTTACCTTTTACTTTCTTTTTGTAATGGTTTTTTAAGGGCAACACTAGCAACTTGATGCTTTAATGCAGCACCGTTGTGTTCTCAGCACTAGTCTTGGTCTACTACACGTTAATTATTCCCCTGCAGTTTTGACAATCAAAAAAGGAATAAGCAATAATTGTTTCCTGCATCACATCTTTGACAGTAGGTCTGTCTGTTTACGCAGGCCCAAACAGTTTAAAATCCTTTTGCACAACAGTCAATCAATTAATCACAGAAGCACACGCCACATTAATCAGTAATGAAAATAATTGCTGGGTGCACTCCTCCTGGAGTGAAAGCTGTCCCATCTGTAATTACAGGCTACATTAGAGGAGCTCAAGGCGTCGTATCGGAGGCTGTGCATGCTCTATCACCCTGACAAACATCGAAATCCAGAGCTGAAAGGACAAGCTGAGAAGCTTTTCAACCAGGTGCGACAGGCGTATGAAGGTAACTGAAACCTGAATCACTCACTTCAACATTTAAACTATGATTTAGAGAAAAGAAAAACACTTCCTTCTCTCACCCTAAGTGCTCACTGACGCTCACTCCAGAGCCATCTACGACATCTTTGGGAAGAAAGGGCTGGAGGTAGAAGGCTGGGAGGTGTGTGTGTGTAGTATGTCTTTTTGTTTGTCACATTAAGTGGTTTTTGTCACTACATTATACTCACAGTGGTAATGAATTTTCATCAACAATTATATGGCGGTAATGATTCTGTGTAGGTGGTGGAGAGAAAGAGGACTCCGGCAGAAATCCGGGAGGAGTATGAGAGGCTGCAGAGAGAGAGAGAAGAGAGGAGACTGCACCAGAGAACAAACCCAAAGGTTTGTCAGTCAAAACTGTATCATTATCCCTTGTCAACAGTGCTGCACTTGTTTGGCTCCTACTTTTGTGCTAGTATAAGTCAAAACACATTTCAAACTTCATTTCAGTATTCTTTAAAATCAACTGGAATCTTGTATTACATACTTATAACAGAATCCCACAGTACTCATGTTTCTACCACAGGCATACATTAAAGCCACACTAATGTCTGCATTTAATAACAACTAAGACCTATTTGTGGGCATGCATTTTGAGATGTCTGCTATCATTTAGTTTCCTTCTTTATTCAGTTTATTTTATTTTATCTCTCTCTTACACGCTTACATTTTCAGGGTATTATCAGTGTTGGTGTGGATGCAACCGACCTCTTCGACCGCTACGATGAAGACTTTGAGGAGATGCCAGGAGGAGGTTTTCCTCATATTGAAATCAGTAAAATGCACATCTCTCAGTCTATCGAGGTGCAACTCAGTCAAAAATCTTCTTTCTAATAACTCACTGTACATACCTTGACTTTGCTGAATGTTATGTCGCCTTTTATTATCTGACAAGTGTTTTTATGTTCTCTTTCTTTAGGCTCCTTTGACAAACTCTGACACAGCTGTGCTCTCCGGTTCACTCTCTACACAAAATGGAGAAGGACAAGGCAGCATTAACGTCACTTTACGAAGGGTTACCTCAGCCCGGGGCTGGGGAGAGGTACTCAAGAAGACTTAAACCTTATCTGCTAATACTCTGGTTTTTGAATGTATAAATATTTATACTACAGAGAGTACAGCGCCCCTCTAGATGTTACGTGGTGAATGAGTGTTGAAAACACGGTACTGCTACTAATGTTTGTATATTAGATAAAATATCCTAGAATCTACACTGAGTGAGCACGGACATGCTCTTGAGGCAGAGAGCTAGTGAACACCAGAGAGAGAGAGAGAGAGAGAGAGATACTTCTCATTCTATGGAGGCAGACAAATAGAAATGCAGAGAAACTTTGCCTCATCAGTTGTGGTGACATTTTACTGAAATTAATGATGCCTTATTGAGGAACATTTCAAATGTGTGCGTTTATGCATGACTGCAGGTGGAGTTTGAGGCAGGAGACATACTGGGACCACTCTTTGGAGTAAAGGTGTTTCGAAACATCACTTCAAGATGGTAAGGCCCATGTTTTTGTATAATTTTCTTAATTCTGATCTCCTCTATCATCTCTATCATTGTTCCCCTGTACAGTTTTGTCACTGGACAGTGCGGTGTGCAGTTCTCCCCTCGAGGTGTGCGTCGCACTTGCTCTTTGATAGCAGCACGGCAGCTGGACCAGCACACCATGGGCTACCTCAAGTGGCGCGGGGGTCGTAGCAGTGCCATGACCACCAGTCTGGTCCGAGACACTGACAGCAGCCACTTTTCTCTATCTTTACAGGTACTCACATTAAGTACACATACTCACATACACATCTCTACTTTTTATCTGAATGGTAAACAAAGGTACATCTAAAAACGCTGATTTTTTAAAATCAAAAATTATTAAATTGTTTTTTTTTTCTCATGAACTCCAGCTGGGTGTCCCTAACTCTTACCTAATGATGAGTTATGCCTTCAAGTTCCAGGATGAAGACAAGACCAGAGTGAGAGGCTCTGTAAAGTATGTTTCTATTGAATTTTCAGATCAAGTTCAAAGTGAGAATGTTTTGTAATGTTTTGTTTGGCCTGGTATTATAGACTCCTTAAGACACCCCAGAATTAATAATATCAATGAAAGTAAAAACCAAAACTGGTTACCTGTTATTATCAGAAGTGTTCTACATTTTTTTGAAATCTGAAATGAATGTTATAACTATGATCTAAAAAATCTAGACATCATTCAAGGCTGCAGTAGGGAAACATTACTAGTAGCTGCACAGAATCATTATAACAGAAACAAAACATTTACTGTGGTTAAATAATAGGAGAAACATAATTTACTTTAAAAAATGCCATTAGACACACACATTTGAGCCCTAAACATTTTTAATCCAGTTGTAATGACTTTATAAATTACTCACTCCAACTCAGACCGTGTTATTGTCTTCAGTAATTGCTTGACTCCGTCTCTTCTGTTGTCTTCCTCTCGGTCCTGTTTCAGAACAGGCTGGTTTGGCACTGTGATAGAATACGGAGCAGAGAGGAAGATTAGCAGGCACAGTGTCATGTCCGCCACCGTCAGTGTCGGCGTCCCACAGGGAGTCACCCTCAAGCTCAAGTACTGTCCGACCCAAAATAAGATCTGATGTTCTAACCTGTGATGTTCTAACGCATGTTCATGTTTTCACTGGTGCGTCCATGCAGACTGGAGCGTGCCAGTCAAACCTACCTGTTCCCAGTTCACCTGACAGATCAGCTGTTGCCCAGTGCTGTTTTCTATGCCACTGTTGGACCCCTGCTGGTCTACATGGCTGTCCACAGACTGATCGTCCTCCCATATACACAAGCACAAAAGAAGCAGTGAGTACAGATCTTTCCCCAGCGTATCAGTAGGACATACTGTAGTAGTAGGGAATTTACTTTCCAAAGTTAACAGTGACTTAAAATGTCCTTCTTTTTACCCCCTAATGGAGGAAGACACAGAACTTTTAATCTGTTAGTGTAAAAACTATAGGAGGTTTGTTCATGTCTCTAATGAATCCTTGCAGGGGAATTGTTGACGTCTGTTTCCTCTGTATCTGCGTTTTAGAGAACTGGAGCTGCAGAAGAAGAGCTCCGAAGTAGACATTGCCAAGAAGAAGCAGGAGGCAGAGTCTGCTGTGAGCACTCAGACACTCACACGCAAAAACACAATTATTCATTGTTGTGTGCGTGCGTGGAAGCGCGTCTGTGTTTGTGGATCGTTGTGTGCTCTCCTCAGCTTGTCTGAAAACCTCTCTCCTCCTTGTATTCTATTTCATCCATCCTCCTCCTCCTCCATCACCTCCCCCTCTTTCTCCCTTGGCTCCTCTGTAGGTTGTGCTGATGCAGGAGTCTGTGAGGAGAATCATGGAAGCTGAAGAATCCAAGATGGGTGAGAGAAGACACACACACACACACACCTGCACGCACACATTACACCAGAGTAAGAGACTAAGACTGTTTTTCATTTACAGTCAGTAAGAACTTGGTAAAAATCCAAATATGTAATTTAAACACATTTCTCTTAGTCACTGTCACTGTATTATAAATTATATGGTAGCTGGCAGTTCTTTTAGGTTTGACTGCCATCATCTCCATCATCCCAGTAGCTGGCAGTTCTTTTAGGCTTGGTTTGACTGCCATCATCTCCATCATCCACTCTGAAGTGTTTACATGGGTCATCGTTGCCCTGCACAGAGCACCAGAGTACACACTCAAATAAATGAAAACTGTGGCATCAGCCTGATGGATTTCATGTTACAGTCATTTTAAAAGAACATGTGAATATTTAATGACACACCTGGTACTTTTAAAATACAAATTAGAGCAGTACTTTTGTTTTGTGTTTTCACTGCTGTAGAGGGAGTTTCCACATATATTAATTTCAATGCACCCTAGAAAAGCTGAAAGGATGTAAAAAAAAAAAGAAAATATTTTTCTTGCCTTCAGGCAATAAGAAAATTTCAACATGACACTTCTTAACTAACTTTTCTCAGTAGACAGACAGAAAATACTAGAAACTGAAAAATACCAAGGTCAAAACAAAAAGAGTTACTAAATATTAAACCAAAAATTGCCTCAACATTATCATGCTCTGAGCATTTTAATACAAGTTGAAGCAGACCCTGAACAGTCAAGTTTGCAAAGACATCAGAAAGGGTTTAAATGTCAATGATTGAACAAACATGTCATGAGTTGTTCATCTGTGTCTCACTTACTAGGCCTGATCATTCTGAATGCCTGGTATGGAAAGTTTGTGTCCGACGTAAGTCAGAAGAAGGAGAAAGCAAGAGTGGTCGATGTCACTGTTCCGCTTCAGTGCCTGGTCAAAGACTCCAAGCTCATCCTTACTGAAGCCTCTAAGGTATGTTCAGCAGTCACTTCAACAGCAACCAATCACGGTCAACAATCAAACTCAGTGCATTGAGGCATAAAAACAGTCAAGAAAAGTTTCTCTCAAGTTAAAAGTGAGATTCAGAAAGAAAGAAAAGTGATTTAGGTCACTCTAAAATTGGTGTAGATGTTGGTGCCAGACTGGCTGGGCTGAGTATTTCAAAAACTGCTGATGTGCTGGAATTTTCACACACAACAGTCTCTGGGGTTTACAGAGATTTTTCTGAAAAAGAAAAAATATCCAGTGAGCAGCAGGTTCTCTGGGCAACAATGTCTTGCTGATGCCAGATGCTAGAGCAGAAAGATTACAGGGCTCGTACAGGTGCTTAAAATCATTCAAAGTACTTCATAAAAAACATTCTGGTTAGATTTTGTGTTCCTGGGAATTGGAGATTTCTCTTTTTTAACAAAACTGGCAGTCTGGTTGAAATTTTTTTTTGGTGAGGAACATCCAGTATATCAAAGCTGCTCAGAAGTGCTTCACATGCCCAAAGGTCTACCAGAACTTGTCATCACTGGCTTCAGATGATTTTTAAAAAAACCAACAGGAACTCCAAAAAACAAACTATTAAAACAAAGGTTTTAATCAATGCCTCAGCGTAGTGTAACAGCAGCAGGATTTCCTCTCAGCTACTTCTGTTGATATAGTGTGCCCATAAAGTAGTCAGCAAACTAAAGTGTTCACATTAGCAGTTTTTGTGTTTTTGCTTATCTCCACATTTGCATAACAATGGTTTCTCTGTGTGCAGGGTGGGTTGCCCGGCTTCTATGACCCCTGTGTAGGAGAGGAAAAGAGTCTTAAAATACTCTACCAGTTCAGAGGTGTGATGCACCAGGTCATCTCTGCAGACACTGAGCCTCTACGGATACCTAAGCAATGTGAGTGCATAATCACACACACCGAGTCCGAATGGCCCAGTAGTGGAAGTTTCTGATATGGACAACGTGGGAAATTATGTCCCAGGGTCTGACTCCTCATCTGGGGCCTCATTTATCATGTGCACATAATTGTGCGTAATGATTGCATATGAACATTCTCAGGCAAAGTTTGGAATTTATCAACTTGTGCTTGAAACATGTAAACTCAAGCACAGCTCTGACCATAAGTACACACAAATCTAGTGGTAAAACTGTGCAACTACAAACAGAACCCATTAAAGAAGACACCTAAACTTCACATGTTCCCTGTTTCTTACTACTAATTTCTGCAGTTCCAGTTCTTTAAAACTACAATTGATCGGGGGGAGGGGAGAGGTTCAGAAAGTGTCTTTGAAAGTAAAAAATACAACAATATACAAGCATCTGTATAGCTGTACAATTATCTACAGTGTAATAGCAGTAATGACATATAGAACAAACAGTACCAACAGTACCAGAATGCAACAATAGCGACAATGACTGGCAGTTGTACACACGTGTAGCCTCATGTGTCTTGTACATATGAGTTCGCTAGAGAAAAAAACAAAGGCAAAATAAAATGAATCAATGCCATTAATATTTGCATGTTAATTGAAAAAAAGAAGAAGAATACAGTGCAGTAGGATATCAATAAGGTTTTGTGAACATGTATTTCCTATTTCTTATTGTTATCTTTCTCTTTTCAGCACACAGACTAGAGGCTGGGTCTTAGGAGTTCACCTCTGTTAAGGAACCTCTGGGCAAGTGCACAGAAGACACTTTGTGTGAAGAATACCATAATCAGAGAAGAAGAAAAAAAATCTCAATTCTCTTCTACGGCTCTTTTTTATCCTAGTATGGGGGGGGGGGGGGGGGGATCAACTTCTCCTGCTGCTCACCCTCCAAAGAATTATAACGCTGGTGCCGTAGAACAGAGG
>NC_024317.1:6377533-6400727 GCF_000523025.1 Cynoglossus semilaevis | reverse complement strand
GCGACACCTCCTCAGTCTCTAGTCGTCTACGTACCTGTCAGATCTCTGCCTGCTGCAGAAGATCACAAATTGGCCCTGCACGCCGCTTTACATACACACTACACAGAGGGACTGGGCGGCACCGCAGACGTGCTGACAGTTCCCTTCAGACGAGAACTAAACCTGCACACGTTCATTTAAAAACGTTTCCTGACATCTGTTACGTCAGACACATACAAATGAGCTGCTCCGTTCATCACTGTTGTCTGTATTCTGTGTTTATGAGCCCTTAACGTTATGCCGAACCTGTCTGTCATGACTTCCACCCTGAGGCTGTCTGTCCTGTTTTTATTGTTATGGCTGTTTCGTGTTAATTTATGATTTCCTTCAGAGACATGTCGGCTTCTCAGTGTGGCACCAGTCAGCAGGTGAAAACAAGTGTGAAGACGTATCTCTGAAGGTGTGGGTAGAATAAAATATGTGCAGTGAAATGATAGCCTCGACCACGTTATGATTAAACTCTAAGGACGGGGTCTCACACCCCCGGGTGGCAGGCCACATCTGGCTCATACCAGATGTCAAAAATATTGTAGTTCTTTACTGAGGTGCGATGACTGAGCAGGGGAAACGCGATGAAAATATTTTTGAGTTAAGAGCTGATGAAACACCAGGACACATTAGTGTTTTATTTGAAGGATACACAGGGGAAACAAAAAGATAACATTTACAAGGTTAAATAGTATAAAAAAATATGAGTAGAAATGTTTAGTTCTTGGCACTGACAGCTAAACACTAATATGAATACCCATGTCTGTATTAGTTCATTAAAAGTTGAAGTACTGTCATGTTCCTGGCCTGTAGGGAGGTGACAAATTGTTTTATTGGATCATTAAAATGATTTTTTGCACAATTTTAGTAGTTAAAATAATCAGAAAGGGAAATGTGTTTTTTGTAATAATCACTAATGTGGCCCTTCCTTGAGATGACAGTGCTCATGATGTTGCTACTGGTTACAATTTAGTAGAAAACCTGAAAAAATATCTGGCTGAAATGTGATCAGTAGGGGGCGTTGTGCTGGAGCAGTTACTGGCAAACATATTTATTTACAATACTTGTTACAGGAGTTGACCGGAGCTGCATCAATCATTTTACTGCCTTTTGGCTCATTTATGGAGGTATATCACTGTCCACAGCCAAATATGTACGCAATTATTGTGTCATAAATATTATGTTACCAATGTGTTTGTTTTTACGTTGTAGGCAGCATTGTACACAGCATTGTACAAGATTCCATTATCCACATTTTTAGGCCTGCACCTATAGTCCTGCTCCCATCTGCATCATTTTCATTTGATAGTCTTTTGGGGCAAAATGGAAGAGTGGATATCACTCTTGCCGTATTGCAAGAACATCACCTGTGTGATCCCAGTGTGAAAACTAGTGAGCTTTCTTATGGAGTACATGTACATTCCCTGTCTCAACTGTACTTTTTTTTTTTCCATTATCCAACAAATACGGTATATGAATTGGGATTCGGTTAACTTGACAATTTAAATTAACTACAAGTATAAGTTGCCTTGTCTTGCATTGATGACCTGGTGACATGTTCAGGCTGTTGAGATGAAGGAATGAATAACATTCATTTATGCACTTTTTTAGAAAGGTATATTTTATGCACTGTAATCTGCTGATACTCTGTATAATGTATAACGGAATTAACTGAAATTTGACCTATGACCTACAGTATGTTCCAGAGAGATTATTCCATAGTTGTTGTTTTTTTGCCTTTTGTTTGATGATGTGATACTGTACAAAGACTCCACTGTGTGTACATAACCATAAGTTAAAGAACAACAGTATTTTGGACAGATTCTATGAATACTAAGCAGTGTATCAAGTACACTATGATAATTTGTACTGAAACCCATAGGTTGGCTATGATTTGTTCATTTGGGCTTCCAGTGATTTGATGTAATTTTGATCAGTGGTGAGTTGGTGCAACATCTGAGGGTCACTATTATACTCTGACTGTTCTTCACCTTTGCTCCTCTAAAATATATAATATAAGGAATTTCCTTTAACAAAAACAGAATCATACACAGCACTGCCCCTGGTCATTTACTGGTGGTCATAATGTACCTGGATGGAAATGTCTACCACAGAAAAATAGAGCCATTCTCAAGGGAGATGGACTACTGTAAACGTAGAGTCCCTAAATAAAACCTTATTGTGTCAAAGAGTGCAATTTCAAAATTATTTGAGGCAACAACACTTTTAACGCTCTGTCACAAAGTTGTGTACATCCCCCATGGAGTAGCAGACACTCACTACTAAAGTTCCCAGGCTGGGGATCCTTTCTTAGGTCTGTTCTGCTGTAATTAACTGCTAACCTAAATGTGTCTGTCACAAGGTGAGTTCCTTATATACACTGGACAATCGCTAGTCTCGAAAGCTAAATAAAACTCCTGAACCAGGACATTCACATTGCGCTTGTAGCACCTCCTGGAGGGGAGGGAGGAGAAGCTACAAGCTAAGAGTTTGCCGACACAAAAAGTTTCACTTTACTTTTCTCAAGCACTTTTTTCTTTGGCCCTTACCGCTGTTACAGTTAGCGTTAATCAAGTATTGTCTTATCTACACGTACAGTACTTGTATCATAGTTCAGGTGAATTAAGACAGAGTCAGACCACATACAGAATTGTGATGATACAACGGATACGTCTACTGTAGCCGTTTCGTGCTAGTAGTTAGCCCCACACAAGTCACGCCATAAAACATTTGTCCAACATGCATTTTTTTATATAAAAGTTGAGAAACATTGGATTCTGTACCTGATATAATGAGATCGCTGTGTAAGCGGAAGTCGTCGCATGTAAGGTCCCACTGCTCCGTTTTTCCCTGATTGCTCATGGCTTGTTTAATTGCACTTATCCACTTTGTCGTCTTTCGCAGTCTCTAGGGTTCCTGTAAAATTCCCATCCCTTCGCTCGTCTTTGAGTGTTCTGCCATGCCTGGATACAACGACTATCTGCCATATTTGTTTGTTTCTTCGTTTGTTCAACTTCACCTGTTGGCAGTTGCAGGTGGCCGTCAACGCTCATTGAATTCGAGTGATGCATGACGGGATGTGAGACGTCAACCCCGGGAATACCTAGGTTATCAAAGTAAAACAAAGAACACTTTACTATTAAAGTTTTATCCCTAAATACTTCTGACTGACCATTGTTCTGTGTTTGTTATTCTTGCAACTATTTTTTCACCGCGTATTATGCCCTTTACTCCTCATACATCCGTAATTTGACTTTAGATTTACTTAAATAATTTTTGTGTATACTACATTATATAATTCTGTACTTTATACATTTATTTTGTTTGTTTTTTACGTTTCTTGTTTCGTTATGCTATTGTTATAATGTACACCATGATGTTGATGTTTTATATACTTGCTTAAGGGTAAGTAACTCAGATGCTACGAGATAGCGAGATTACCCAGCATTCACTTAGAACTGTGAAGCCTCTTGGATGAGAGGTGTAATGTCTTCTACAGACCAAGCCAGTCTAGACGAACCATTTAAATGACCAGGATGACTGAGAACCACGGCAGACATTTTTAAAGCCTGCTCTCCTCCAGTGCCCCCGTGAGGCCAGCAGAAAGATTGCACCTTGTTGTAACAAACAAACTAAATTTGCTTTTTGGTTCCAACAAAAGTAATAATAAATCAAACGTTTTAATGTATAATTTTATCATCAGACAATTTACATCGTGTTAAAATTGTAACTCTTTATTTACAATATTTTACAATAGTTTCACAGAAACAGTTTGCACCACAGTACAGCCAACGCATTCTCAATCGGGGATAGGACAACCCAGGATCAGAACAAATGAGCAGTATCACAATAGGATTTGTTGACATCACTAATCAGATGTTTGGGTGAGAGGTTTATCAAAAGTGTGCATTATGGTGTTTTCTCTAAATTCTCTTCACATCATTTTTTGCTGCTTGTAGGATTGCTGTGTAGGGTTGGCTAACATTTGTACCAGCAGAGTGATGTGAGAAACGGAGTAATTTAAAGCTAAACGTTTATTGCCAGTGTTAAATTTTTCCCGGTCAAGTGATGATTCTGCATTGGAAACCCCATTCTGGACTAAGATCCAAGTATCTGAGTGTAAAATCTGTAACTTTACAGTATGGCTTTTTATTTAATAGGTAACAACTGACAGGCCCAACAGCTGATGGCACATAAAGAACAATGCTAACTCTTTTGTCCAGGTTACAGCATGTTTAACGAAAACTGTCCTCGGGAACGTCAGTAAATACTGCTGTGAAAAGTTTAATTAAGACGTGTTTAGAGACTGAAGACTGTCCTTCTGCTCTGACCCACCACAGTCAGACCGGACAAAATAAACTCCTGCACAAACGCTTTGATGACGTCAGCTCTCCATCTTACGAGAAACCCACAAAATTCAAAAGGTCCAGTTTGGGAACAGTTATAGCAGCACATGCAACACCCTGACAGTGTTAACCATTCAAACAAACACACTCATGCATAACTTTAACTGGACACATGAGAAAATCTCTCCAACACTATTGTAGGTTAGAGAGCTTTGTTTTCTGTTGTTACTCTTAACTTGACAACAACAGGAGTTCCCTTTAATAAATATGTGAAAACAACAAGATTACAGTTTGTTCAACAATTGTATATTTGAACAGTGCAGCTCTAACCAAATATGTAAATTTCAGCTTAATCAAGCTGGATTCAAACAGTGAACACCTTTGCCAAATGTTTTCTGAAACCTGATCATTATTTGATTTCTTTTTAAAAAACAAATTACAATGAGAAACTCTGGTGATAATAGATCAAAGCATTAAAAAGATTTAGGTAGAGCCCAAAAGCATCTTGGGGCAGAAAAGCAGCCTATGCTGGAAGACAACTTGTGAAGAAATCTACAGGCTTTTTTGCACAGTGTGTTAAAAACTAAAAAGAGTTGAAAAAGTTAAAAACAAAGAGTTGAAGCAGATGCAGACTCCAAGTCTCTTATCCTACAGCTTTGTTCTATCAGATTATACCTCAGCTTAACATTATAGCACCATCTGAAGTTGGTGAAGGAATTCACAAAAGGCTTGAACTTGCTTTCGTTACATTTTGGTGTAACGTTGATGGAGGCATCTCAGAGACATCAAGTCCAGTTTTTACAGAAAGACACAGCTGTCAGATGGGAATTTTTAACTGAGAAAAAGTGATAAGAAAAAAGTGCAAACAGTCAGTTTCCCACAGAACTCAGCATGCACTGTAGTGGGTGGCAGTTGTGAGGGTATTCTCTCAATATGGCAGTTCAAATGCTTCCAGTGTTCACCAAGACACCAAGTTCCAATAGTAGCGGTTTGCTGCTAAACCAACATCTTCCACAGACAGACTTCCATTCAGTGATTGCCTTACGCAGTCAGGAGGGAAGCAGAAACAAACCCTATTCTAAAATAGCGCTCCATAAATGGATTAAGGACTTGGGATAGGTCCACCAAAGTGTACATAGAAAACGGGGAGCGGGGTTATGGCTGAACAGGAGACTAAAAGTTTCAGGACCTGACGAGGAAGAAAAGTACAACAATCCGGCATTTAAAAAGGACAGGCCGAGGAGGAAGTGGTCAAAGTTCTGGACGCGACTCTGGGTCAATCAAGCAGGTGTTTGCGGGGGCCTATGCGTGAGCGGTGTGAGCGGCGAGCATCAGGCACCCCGTGTGTGTCTCGGCAGCTCTGACAAACATATGTCTCTGGCACGTGGCTCTTGCGGATCTTGGCGCAGGAGAGGTGGATCCAGGTGTTACACTTGTTACACTCTATCATGGCCCGACCAGCAAAAGGCTTCATGCAGAAACAGGTGACCAAGTCCCACGAGTCATCATCTAGAGAGATATACAAAACACCACAGAACCTAAAATGTACACTTTAATTTATTTTGACATTTCTTCCCAGAGAAAAACCCCAAAGCGTTCCCTGGAAATGGATCACAGGAAACACAAGCCATCTGTCTAAATGGTGTCAGTTCTTTGTGCTCAAACTCATCTGATACGTACTAAAAGATAACAGAGATAGATTCAGTGGTCAGAAAAGCTGACTATTGAGTTTGTTAATCAGTCTTCTCACTTTTTTCTCCTCATTAAAATGTATTCATACAGCCATATGGGTCTTCTTCCCGTAGGCACCATTAGGAGATTAAAACGTGGCAGCAGCCAGTTGCTGAATATAGAATATCTTTGATTTCAGGTTAAACCCGATAGACCTTCATCCCTGTATGATGGAATATTCAGGTTGGACATATTTAATTAAGATCATCAGTGAAAACATTTACTTTGTTCTTCTGCCAGATTTGAAAACCATTAAAATGCATTTACTTGATTAAAGCTTTGAGATTGTATTGCATTTCTTGGAAAAAGATATTTGTAGGAAATGGGATTTGAACAACAATAGCAACAAAAAACAACTTTACTCACCTGAGTCCACCATGATGTCCTCGTCCTCTCCTGATCCATCTTCATCTCTGAACACCACCTGTTTCCCCTGACGGAATACTGTTCTGTTTCCTGAAAAGCCTTCCACCTTCTGTACCTTCACAACTCCTTCTTCCAGATCTCGACCATCCCATTGATGACCATCCTTTGGCTCCTCCTTGCAGGGCCGAGGACTTGGTAGACGCTGAGAGTGAATGGGAATGCTGATCTCATCTTCAGGCTCTTCTTTGATCATTCGGCTGGTGAAAGACACAGGGTACTGGACGTCTGTGTCTGCAGCATGCACATGCTGTGCTTTGCTGTCCTCGTTGGACTCCTGCTCCCTCTCCTTTCTCCTCTTCTTCTTCTTCAGCTTTTCTGCTTTCCTGCGGTCGTCCGGGTGGAGCGTAGTGATTGTTTGCTGCAGAGAAGAAAGCAGTCATGTGTCAAAACGGATAAAAGAAAAACAAACCCCAACAAGAATTGACAGGACATCAACTTCACTGACTTCTTTCTTTGTGTGACTGGAAAGTGTGGCAACTGGCTGCGGACGTTTTCTGTTCCTGTCCTGGGGAATCTTTGGGGGACGCGGGGAGCATGAGGACGGGGGACCTGGGGTCCAGCCGTCACTGTCAGCTGTGCTGCCTGTACTGTTGGGGGGGCTGGTACTACTGCGCAGTGGTGAGACCTGTTACAGTAAAGATGAAAATAACGGTTGAGATGATACTTGAATCCATACTTTAGCACAATGATCCCAAACTTTTTTCTTCAGTGCCCCCTTTTTCTAAACAGCTGAAATAACTGTTATGCCCCTCACCCAACACATTTGCAGCTTTTTTTTTATTGAAAACAATTCTATTGATAGCTTTTTTTCATTGAACAGAGAAAAATAAATTGGAAAACAGTGAAATTCCAACACACAGGCACAAATGAAAATATTGAAATTAATATATTTGCATTGCTTAACCACCATGGAATAACTCTGTGACCCCCGAGGAGGAACCATCCCTCACTTTGGGAACCACCTCCTTTGCATATGTATGCTTTTAGATTCCTACTGTGGCTACAGGACAAAGAACTTGCCTGCATTGTTAATTAGCAGGTTTAAACTGGAAGACAAAGCATGTGTTCTGTGTATTGTAAAGTTAAACTTTATCGTCCACAATGTGGAAAATTGTCTGGGCCTCCACATAAAAACCACATCAATTACAAATGTGATTTTACTAAGAAAGACGGTAAAAACCAGAGTGCGTATTATTTATAGGCAATTAAATTCAGTTTAACAATTTCATGATTTAACAATTTAACAGCTTCTTGTTGACATTTTTGTGGATTGTGAGAGTGTGAAACACCTTCCTCAGGGAAGTGGTTCAAACCGAGCGTGCAGTCATTGAGACACTTGACTTTTACTGTGATTTCTTCATGAGAACCCTCATATGGCTGTCACTTTGCTGCATCTGTGCATCTGGGCAAATTTGCTCAACACATTAAATCCAAATATCAAGATTCTGTTTTAAATACCATGGCTAGAACTATTCATCACTTTATAACAAACTGACCAAATAATATCACTAATTTACTTTGTGTTCTTATAGCATATTAAAATAATAAAAAAACACAACAGGCTCAAAATTCCACCAGTAAGAATAAAATTTAAATAGCATGTGAGCCTTAGTGCTCAGCTAAACACTAGTCACAGTAGAGCATTTCTTTTTATTTTATTTTATGTTGTAAGCCTGTTTGTCAGCCAAAGACTTACTGTGCAATGAAGTATCACAACAGCCGCCACTTAAATTCAATTCTGAAATCACACACATGAACAAACACACTGGCTCTCTGTTCAGTGGGTTCCCTTTTACCCACTGTGATCTCTGCAGGGCAAAGATTCCAACTTCTCTTTTTGAAGTTTTCCAGTTTGATGGACTGAGATGTTTCCTTTTGTTGTTGGTTGGTTGGATGCATATATTGCAAATACAACAGACATTTAAGAACAAAATAATTTAAGGAGAAACAGCAGCAGAGACTACAAAACTGTGGTGTTGCACTAACATACAAAGGAAATTTAAACAGACGAGCAGGCACTTGTCTGCTCAATTTTTATGCTAGTGAGTTTGCAACAGCTGGTCATGATCCCATTTTCATCCTCAGGGAAGTGAAACCATATTTAACAAGAGTGCAAGAGAAATATATGTAGTCTCAAACATCCGCGTTCAATTTGACAAATGTAGGAATTGTAGAAATTAAGACAATTTTTGAATTAGCTTTTAATGCGTGTGTTATTTCTTTAGCACTTCAACAGGTAAAGTAAGGTTATTGTGTCAGCCCTGTTTGCAGTGTCATACAACACAGCTGGAGCAATCATGCTGGTATTGCCTCTTTTTGCTCTTAAATTATCATTCCAAATGCAATGCAACATGAAATGCATAGGCCATTAGACTATTATAACTGGTTTACCAACAAACACAAAGCCTGACGTAGTGAATATCCATTCTATACCACGTTCCCTTGGCACATTCTAATGCTGGTGGGAGGTATTTGCCCTGAAGTAGTAATTCACGTCTTACAGCTTGCTGAAATAAGCTGTGGTTTTAACTGTTTTATGGTAACTGTTTTGTTTCTCAGCATCTTACAAACAGCACTATCCAACTAATGCCTGTGGGCATGATGTTGTGGTCTTATTACAGAAAGTATTTAACACAATGTGATGTTCATCAGCTCCAGCCGAGAATGTTTACTTGGATAACAATGCATTAAGCAAATGTTAAACCTTCAACTTTAAACGTTACATTACTGAGCCGCCTCCCTCCCAGTAATGGGATAAACTAAGACTAGTACGGATTTAGAGGGTGGGAAAAACAGAGAATAAAGAGATTTGTCATTATTTAGAGTTTAAAACACAAATTGGTGTCTTGTTAGGGAAGCCTTCAAGTTGCACTGAGCTTTGATTGATGTTTTTGATACATTTAAAGATGATAAAAAGTTTTTCTTATTATTGCTTAACTGTTCAATTATAATGACAAAACTCAAGAGCTTATTTTGAAATCAAATAATCATGTAACATCAGTCTAAATTGTAACATTTAATTGTAAACAAAAACCTATCAATTCCAAATGCTCCAGTGCCAATTACTTACCTCTTGAGGATATGGGATATAACCAGCATAGGCTAATACAAAAGTGCAAAACTTGTTGAAATCCTCCACTGTTCTCCTCCTCTTGTAGGGGGGACTGAAACCCTAAAAGACAGAGCAGTGGGATTGTTGGCTTATACAATGTCATGCAAACCCACATTGAATGCAGAGCAATGTTAATATTTTCAAGATCTCACAAAATTGTTTCTATGGCTGAGCTAAAACAAACAAAAAAACCAAACAGTTAAAATGGCAACATAAGGTATGTCAAGAAGGCATGTTGTGAATTTAATACAATTACAAATTAAGCAGTAAAATTCCTTATTTAAAGTAGTTTTGATTTAGACTTTCAATTTGTAAATGAAAGTAATACACAATATCCCACAATTCCCTTTTCCCCAACTCACACTGCACTTTCTAGAAACAGGGGTCACATTGTTACTTTATTTGCTCTCAGTATGAAGTAATTTGAACGTTTTCTTAAGATAAAATGTTAATTTCTGATCATCACAACCTCACCCATGGAGAAAAAAACGTATACAAATAAAACATTTTGAGAGATGTTGCCTTTTTTTAAAGCATTACAGAAACTACTTACTAACTAGACTAATTAACTGTTAACTTGCAAAAACACAGTGGGCGATTGTGCATGTGTATTACAACTAAAACTAAAAAAAACTCAATATAAAGGTTACATACTAAGGATGCCCCACCTGCTTCCAACCCATTTTTGTATCATACAGGACTCGTAAAACGGAATGATATTCTCTGATTGTTGCTTCAAAATATATTTGTTTCGCTGGTGTGCAATTTCATATGATCCTATTTGATAGCTTTTTATCTCTGGACTCGCCCGAAGACCTTTTTACCAACCCCCATCCAAGACCAGGACAGGCAGCTAACGTTAGCTGACTGGGCTAGCACACAAGTAATGGATGCTAGGTGGCTAAATTCTTGGCAGCCTATCTATGGCAGCATTAAAGTGTTTTAAAGTGTCACTAAAGAATTACCGGTAGTGACAACTGGCGGCTGTACATTAAAAAGCATGGAACGAATGCATAACGATGAGCTAACATCAATGTTAGCACGCCTCGCAAGAAAGAAGAACTGTTTTCTTTACAATTAACCCCTTAAGTTAAGGTTAGCTTTTGACATGACAGTCTCACAAACTATTGATTAAAGTCATAAAACCACGCATTCAAATGCACTGACCTCATATTTAGTTGATTACTCGCTGCACGCTTGTACATACGTGAAACGTATTTACTTTCAGTTGCAAAAGGTAACATTATGTAAACAGTAGCATAGAAAGCTAACGCTAAGTGAACAGATGCTACTGTTCGACGGTGCATTGACAAGAGCACAGGAGGGGGTTGATGTCTGCTCAAGTCGAATTTTGCAAAGTAGTACTCATCACAAAACAGTGACAACAATACACTTACCTCCGACTGGAAGGCGTGAGATGTCGATGGGTTTATATCACCCATCTTTACCCAACACCCCGCGGCTTGGCGTTTTGTCGACAACCTGACAGATTCTAAACAAGCAGGCGACTGGATGCCACCGTAGACACCTAGGAAACCCGGCTAACAGCGCCTGGCTAATGTTCACGGCACATATGATACGACTCAAAGCAACAGTGTCCACTCACTTTGCTACAAACGACTACATGACTTGAATCAGCACCCAAAACCAAAAAACGACAACGCGACAATCTATCGGAACAGAGATGTTAACCGTGCGAAAACCAAATCGTAAATGCGACCTCTAGGTTTTTGTCAATCGACCTGCTGCCCGGCAATGTCTCTGTTTTATCCAGTTTACTAACTACTGCTCCGATGGGGGAACGGTTCACTTCAGCTGTCACTGCCTCCTGCACCCCCCACACTCCTTCTTCACAGCTGTCAGTAGAGCAGTCAGCAAACAATCTACACCGATTGGCGTCCCCTATCGACGACTTTCAATGGGTAAATCTTTGGAAGTTTTCTACCCTGCAAATGTCTTCCCTTATGTTGATCTTCTGGCACCGACCACGGTCTTCTGTTTCCTCCACAGATTTGCGAGTGAAAACTGAGACCTAAACTCCATACTGTTGTTTCAAGTACATATGAAATACTTATTTGATCGTTAATTCAAAGGCTACATTAGTGTTTTTCAAACAGAAATGTTGGTCCTAACTTTTTTATATCTAACTACAACGAATAACGTCAGTATACGACAGTATTATATGTTTATTGTTGTGTTGATAACAGTATTTTGTAGATCAAACGCCTTTAATTCTTGAATACCTTAAATATACACAGAAAATTGGAAGTTGTTATTCTACCAGCCGAAATAGCTCAGTTGGGAGAGCGTCAGACTGAAGATCTGAAGGTCCCTGGTTCAATCCCGGGTTTCGGCATTTTTATACCTACACCAGTAAACTGTGACCCACTGACTAACAAGCGATAAACTACGTCCTACTAAAACTTTGTTAATAGTGTGTGAGGAGTAACAAATGACGTGTTTAATGGCGTTAAATATTATAATAATATTTTTGCCTTCAAATTAAACAGGTTCACAGGTATAAATTCCAATGAGGTTGACGGATTGTTGTGGGTGAGTCGCGTCGTTTGGCCTTGTTTTCAACTGATTACTTTTGTATCATAAGATCTGGCAACAGTTGCCAAGAGTCACATTACTGAGCAGATTTCACGCACACTTCAGTCGACGTAGAGCTGTGAATCTGTGAGTTTGACTGCGTGTGCGCGTTTTCATGTAGGTGTTCGTTTCATCAAGTTGAGTGCAAAAAGCGGAAAAAATGCTGTGTAACGATTTGGACTTCTGTCTAGAAAGTCATTATTAAGCAATAGTAGACACGTGTTTCCAGATGTAATGGTGTAGTTGTAATGAAATAGTTCCCACCCCCCGCCCCTCTCTTTCTGTCGCTCTCTCTCCGGGATCTGCGATCACATTGTCTTTTGTCTCAGTTTTTGTCTTTACTGTGAATATGGCAGTAGATAAAACCTACATCAGAATTTGTTATTCGATATGCGGTCTTCTCGTTGGTTTCTCTTCCTTCCTCCTGTGGAACATCCTGTACAGACAGCCATGGACAGCAGCCATGGGAGGACTGTCAGGTAAACACTGCTGGTATCTGTCCTGTCTGTCGTGTGTCCGTTAAGTCTGTGTCCATGGATCCTGTGTCCATAAACATGTCCTTTATTTGTCCATGGGTCCTGTTATCATACACACAAACACCTTGTCAATTAGACTTATGTTTATTATTATTATTCTGTCCACCAGTACTGTATATATTCTGTATAATACATTATACAGAATAAAAATCATTTCTGAATTCTATGAACAATATATATATATATACACATATACATATATACATATATAATGACAGCTTAACGTATTTAAACAATCTAAAGTCTAATACTGTATATGAAACGTCAGCATTTGCTGTTTTCATTCAATATTGAAACTAGTATCCAGTATTTTTTGTTGCACTGTTTCACTGTGTTAGAAATTTGAAAAAAGACTGCTTTTCCAAAGCTCAACCTTTTACTGCATTAAGTTTATGACAGATAAAACTAATTGCTCTAAAGTGCTTACTGTACATCGGAAGTGTTGACTTAGCAACGGCTTTTAATAAGTTTTAATAAGTGACGAAGTGTTTCAGACAAACACAAAAGTCAGTGCTGTGTAATAAAAGGTAACACGCAGTGGGAGGTGAAAGTCTTCTGAACCAATCAGGCTTTGCTTGTTCTTCTCTAATCAGTTTTAGTGCTTGATACAGATTGTAGACACCAAAGTTCACACTGACATCATCCCTTAAAAACTCTTCTGTCAAATAATTGATGGCTTCATAGATACAGAAAAAAACAAAACAGAAACAGAAAAACAAAAAATAAAAAAAAACAAAACAGAAACAGAAAAACATGCCATTTACCAACAGTCCCTCCATTACCCTATATTTTAAAACTAATATTTTGCAGCTAAGATCATCATTAAATTATCTGTGGCATTTGTTCTTATTCATAACATTATTCAGTTAAGTGACACTGAATACGGCTCCCAGAATGACACAGAAGTTCTCTTTAGTTCAGTAAAAAACAAGAAAACAAAACGGATTCATGACTCAGCATAAAAAACAAGAATTGTGAACACCCTGTCCATAGACTCTAAGTTCTACTTCCTTTTTACGCTGCAGTGCAGAACTCTAGGTTTGCTGTCCACTACTGTAGTGTAAGCAGAAAGGACAGAACAATCAGAGCTGAGGTGAAACAGACATGAAACCAGTGTTTTGTCACTTTAAAATTCAAACTTTTCCTGATTGGTTCAATTAAAACCAACTTCGTTGCAGTTGCTCTATACAGGTATATACACACACACACACACACACACACACACACACACACATATATATATATATATACAGGAATGCTGAGAAATCAAGCAGGCAATTTACACTCACCAAAAACATAGACTGTAAAAGATGTGCAAAATTAACAGAAAACACGCCCCGTCCCTCCATCACCTGGGCCTCCATATATATATCTATATATATAGATATATATGGCCACATAGTCCCACCCCCAATCATGAGGGCCAGCGGGTTTGCACAGTGCCCTCTAGTGGCAGGGAGGGTAATGACCTGTCACATGGCATACTATTTTTACACTGTCACATTTAATCAAACTCTGACTTTTCACTATATAGTTAAGAGGACACTTTTTAAATTCTTGTTTGTTTGAAAATATCTGAGAAATAACCATCGAAGTCACTCTGAAAAACTCTGAAAAACATTCCATAATAAACATTCTGACCAACACACAATTAAACATCTGCTTAGGGACCTGGAGTTGGTAGATATCTGTGAATTTGCTGTTGAATTATTGGAAACAGTCCAGAGTTAATATTGTGACATGTCCCTCAGGTGTGCTGGCACTGTGGACCCTCATCAATCACATCATGTACCTGGAGGAAAGCTGGAAGGCCTGGCTTTGGGGGCTTAAGTTCTTCTTTTTCATTGGGGTCTTTTTCTCTCTGCTGGCAGTTGTAGCCTTCATCGCCTTCCTGTCTGTTGCCATCAGTAAGAACGAATGTAAGTTGTGGTGTTATGTGAGTACGGTTCCCTCCCATAGTTTAAAACATGCAGATTTGTGGTTCAGATGTATTATAATAATAACAATAATAATAACAATAATAACTGAAAGAACTAAAACGATAGTTGAAAATAAGTAATTTTGGGCAGAATGGGGGTGTCTAATAATTTTGTTTTAATCTGTCTGCACAAATGAAAAAAAAGACTGTCTGTGATGTAAAGAATAAAGAATGTGTGGTTTTCTCCTCCCGCAGCTTTTACGAACCCTCGGAGTTTTTACCTTTCTTGTGTGTGGAGCTTCATGAGTCTGAAGTGGTCCTTCCTGCTGTCCTTGAGCTCTCACCGCTACCGAAAGGAGTTTGGGGAGTGTCAGAGTAAGAGTGAAAGGACAGTTGAAGAAGGGGGATAAAAAAAAAAGACATTTCCGTCATAGAACAGTTAATACACTCAGAATGAACAGTAAATCTGCTTTATTACTGGAGGGCGCGCTATGAATAAGTATATTTTATACACGGATATGTATTGCTTTTATAATACAACCTCAACTGTTTTTTCTTAAACATTTTTAATCTTTGGAAAGGATTTTTAAAACTAACATTTAACAGCAGACGCTTGCACTTCTGTGCGACTGCCACCAGAGGGAGCCATTCCTTCATTCCTTAAATATCAACGACGTCCAGACTTAATTTTTGGTGTTCAGTCTTGGTGTTTGTTGTTGTTTTTCTGCATCAGTGAGGGTTAAATAGATAGACGTGTGTGTCTTTCCTAGTCCTGCATCAAAGCAATGAAAACCTCCAGGATTACTGAAGGTAACAGGTTATTGTGCTGCTGTAAATAACCATGTGAGACCGATGTTCTGACCAGACCGTTTCTGATCTTTAAAGAATTTATCACAAAAATATTTTTAATGTTGATATTTTTCTGTATTTCTTTTTTATTTTCTTGACTTGAAAGACTGAAGTTTAATGTTGAATGCCCCTCAATGGGCTGTGATTCACACTTTCTCTATGTTTTATAATAATAATAATAATGAAATATTGTCCATGTTAAACTGTTTTCTTTTAAGTGAGATAACTTATACTGTATTTCTTTCTAATGTTTATTTTGTTTACTGTCACATATAAATCATGTAAAACGTCTGTGATTTCCAACTTAATGCACAGTGAGTACATTCCTTTAAAGTGCTTAATAAATATTTTTTATGTCATTCTAAAATAAATTTCAATAAAAAGAAGAGTTTAAGACCTGATCAAACGATCTGTTTGAATGTATGAATTGTTGCACTCCTCATGATGTCACACATTTTTATAGATATTGGTTTTAAATGGACAATTATCTCTAGCACAAAGTTGGCAAACTATGAACCAGCGGTTCCTTAAGTGTGGGGGGAGGAGGCTTAGTGTGACGTGGAGCTTTTGGGTGGGGGTCAGGGGGGCTGCAGCACAGCAAATGAATTTCAATAGTCAGATTTTCGTCATTAGTGCCAAAATGAAAATAGACTTTGTACTTTATTAATTTTTACAACAGAATTGTTTTGTAGGAATTACACTTAAATAAAGTTCAATGAAAAAAGACCCCCCACATGAGCCTTTGATGTATGCTACTTTTTTAGCTAACCACTATAGTCAAACCTACAACAGTGTAGTAGTTTAGACAGTATTTATGTTGTAATAACTGTTAGCCGTTTCATTTAAAGAAAAACATTTTTCACAGTGTTTATTTATTTTTTAATTTTACTAAGAATTATGACAATATGACTAAAAACACAGTACGGTTAGAAGCAAATTGAAGGGATCCCACATTTTTCAGCCTTTTTTGCAGGTCAGCGGGTCAGTGTTTGGCATTAAAGTGGGATTTGTGCCATGGGAGGAATGCGCCACTTTTCCCACCCACACAAGCCACATTTATGAAGAAAAAACACCCCACAGCATTGCAGTTGCGACCAATGCAGACCAATAACCTGCACTTTGAAGTCAGGCAATTATTCCATCCATTCACATTTTTATTTGTCCCTTAAAATGAAGGTGGGATTTGTGACTGGACACTTTTTTTTTCTCTCTTTTAATAATTTTCTTGAGCCAGCCACCTGATAGACTTAAAGCTTGAGCAGCCGCGAGTGTTTGGTGCATTAGATCTCATTAGGGCCTTGGTTTGCACAGCATGTAGTGGGTAAATATGTCCAGTTAACAGCTGCTGAGGAAAAAAGCCGACTATGTGCGGTGAAGAAAGTGAGCTTTGATTTTAAAGAAGACTCGGTCGTTATTTTTTTAACTTTCTTTGTTGCTTTCCTGCACCCTTCCCCTGAGTTTTGAGGACATTTTCTGCTGGTACTTACATCTTAATGGTGTTACAACGGTTTGTTTGTGAGCCCCTGGAGTCTCATTGCATCAAGGTAATTGCAATGTTGTGGTTAAATCACCATGGCAACGTTTTTATCTGGCCATTATAAACTTCAACATTAAGAAACTGAAAAACAATCCGGCTCCCTTTCCACTGTGAAGGCTGGGGGCTTTGGAGCCAAATGCATCCTATTAACTTTATACACCATCCTGTAAAACTGTGTGTGTGCGTGTGTGTGTGTCATGCGGTATGTTAGTGGAGGGAGGGCTCTTATTCGTTCAATTATAGGACGCCTTTCTACTCGAATCAAGGAAGGAAGTTGTCTAAAGTGTTGACTGGCAGTCTGGCAGAGTGTGGTAAACTGGAAACAACACATTTATACATTCAAATGCCACAGTGTCCTCAACATCCTGCATTGTTAAACACTGAAGTGGTTCAGTCCAAATCTGTACTCAATAACCTACGCAGGAGAATCAAACACCATCACACATTTACCTGAAAAAACCTGTTGATACAAAACCTAGGATTAAACATGTTTGATAATATTTCATTTGTTTTAATAGAAATTTATTAGAAATCCAGATGATTTTTTACTGGTCTTCACTTTGGTCAATAATTTGATTCTTTACTTTTTAAGTAAGATTTTGTCTCTGTTTTCTTCTTGTCTTTGTTGTTGTTGTGGTGGTGAAAAGACTGTATAATAATCCAAATGAATTGTTTCTGTTGGGACGGTGTTCTTTATGTTAAACATCGCTCCAAACATAACAACAACATTCTCTGGTTGTCCGTAGAATTCCTCACTTTCCATTTTTCATGTTTCCAGAGGATTTATTTTTTCATTCTTGATTTTTAACCTGAAGCAGTTTTGTTGTTTAATCCTTTTTTTTTTGCTTCAGTTCTAGACAAATAATATTTTTTCTGTAAGGATAAAATATCTAATATATAAATTTAAAGTAAGTTGAGGAATACATTTAATTAATTATTTCCCAAAGGGCTGAAAACTATGACCTTGTTTTAATTAATTATTTTTTTAATTTAATGATGTAAGAGGAATATCTGCAGATATTAAATCAACACCTGAAAGGTCTTTTTAACGGCGTAAAAAAATTTAAAAGAAAATTCTAGTTTTGTATAAAGCCTATTAAATATACTTGATACAGGGCCTTCGTATTAAGGCAGTGGTTCCCAAAGTAAGGGACGTCAACTAATAGAGCTGGGTAATTTTGAATAAGATATAATAATAATAAAAGTTTTAATTATTTCGTGAATTCTACAACAGTGGGGAAAAATGCCCCTTATTTCATTTTTCTGGTTTATTGTAAAAAAGCTGTTTTATAGGAATTACAGTTCTGTAAAAAAGTAGCTCTGAATGAGTGGAGAACCTACCAGAAGTGGGGCGCTGCAGAGGAAGTGGAGGACAGGGTACGGCAAAACGAAGCAGGACACTGCCAGACGCTCACCTGATGTAGCTGCAAAATATAAATTTAAAGTTTCTGTTAAAAAAACAAACAAACAAAAACCTACCACAATACAACAGTTCGTTATACTGTACATCATTTTAACCGAAGCACGTGAAACATTTGAAACCGTTACTCGTTACAGTCAGGCGGCACGCTGGCTAACGTCTTTTAATTTTGGAACATGAACATTGGCATCGATTACACAGAAGTACAACTATGTAGTGAAAAAAAAAGACGCGTTGGAAGAGAAAGGGAGGAAACATAAGTAAAAGGCGAACATCTTGAAGTGCTGCAGAAACAGATGGCCTCTGACATTAAGAAGCTGCTTTGGCATTGGAAGAAGTCACTTCCTGTACCGTTTCCGAAGAACTTCCGCTGAGTGTGGTACAAAGCCCACAGATATTCAAGCAATATCCATACCAATTTACTGTTTTATTTACAAACTGAAACATATGTTTGTGGACCCTCGCAGCCCCTCGTGCCCCCCCCCCCCACTCTGCTGGCATTTCTTCTGTGACCACACTGATTTACAGCTGCAGGATTTCTCCCACACTATTTGCTTTTTTTTCTTCCCCCTTTTCTCTCTCACCCACGTCTCTCTGCGTGTGTCGTCTTCATCGTTCACTTGTCAGTCCCACCCGCTCTCACCTGTCACACCTGACTGTTGACAGCACAATGAACGCCTCACCTTGCCACTGATCCACCGAACTGTTATCAGGCACGGCCCTAAAAGACCCAGCGTCGCTGAAGCTGCTACCTTTACAATCGGCCATTGTCTTCATTTTTCTCCCCCCTCCTCTCTCCCTTGACTCTTGTGTTTTTGCGCACAATGCCGTCCGTGCCTGCGGGACCACTGCGAGCTCGCATCTGAAACATTTTACAGAGACACATATTTGCTCTTTTAGAGCACAAAGGGATATGCCATGGCAGAGGCCGTTTGAAGTGGCTTCACAGGGGGAACCAGAACCAGAGCGAGGGATTTGAGGAACCATAAAGAAACGTTAGTGAAATGTAACTTTGGTAAGGTCATCTAATCTATGGGAATTGATTCAATGTGAAGGCGTAGCCCTTTGAAGCCGGGCTCTGTTGATGTTTCTAATGCAATAGCTCTGTGGTAGAAGTGCAGCCTTCCCTTCTACCTTTCAGACGGTCTCTGTGTGACAGAGCTCACATGCGTGATAGTCCCTAATTCCAGGGATCCCTGCTTGACACTGCTCCCAGTAACCACAACATGAACTGTGAGAACGGAGACTGTGGAGTTTGTTTCACTGCCTGCTTTTCATATAATTGAATTGATTTCCATTTTCTAATCATGCTGTCATTACTGTGTAGGGAGAACACAAGGTGTTCTGTTCCATCTGTTCAAACACAAACAACTGCGTTTCAGAAGAAGAAAGTGATGATGTCACTTACTTTAACATTTATTAATTTGAAAGAAATTGACGTCTATATGATTTGAATTATTCAGAACTAAAGATAGGGTAGATTTTTTAAAAATTATATGTATATATGTTCAGCTGCCGCCTGATTCCTGAATACAAACACACTTCTACTTAATACACAAATTGAAAAATATCATCTATGAAAATGACACAGTCATGTACGCCCAAATACCTCTGCAAGTGGCGTTTCTTTAGAAATGACCTGAACTCCCACAGGCACCACAAGCTTAGCGCCACCAAGCGGCAGCCTGGTGCAGCAACACAAGAATTTCCCCAGTGTGGGATCAATAAAGTTCTAATAATAATAATTAAAATTTATTATTATCATTAGCAAGTTTTGGACAAAAAAAAATCAGATGTAGTGAGATCAAAACCGTGATTATTTTTTTAGTGTTTTTGTTCAAGGTCAACAAACGATTTCATGTTTACCTTGAAGAAAACCTTGAACGTCTGATCAAATAAAACAGAACGCAAATCAAAGACATAATGATGAAACTTTTCAAAACTGTTGGACGCAGCATTGACATTTTATAACATTCGTCGTAGATCTTCCAGCTAATCTCTAATCTGACCATCGATGAATCTAAGATTGTCTTTTAAACTTCAACCATGACTTTCTCTTCCCCTGGTTTTGTATCTTAAGCAAAATTTGTTTCTGATGATGTGCAGCCTGAAGAAGACTCCAAGAACAGCTCCGAGAAACATTTCCTGTCACCTGTTTCATTTCCTGTTACAGACCAATTGAAGTGAATGACCAAATTAGATTTTTTTAATCAAGTGTTTGTTTCTCCTGATGTGGAGAACGCACCGACACTGTCCTCTGAGAGTACACACAAATATAGATCAGCACCATATTTGAATAATTTCCTCCTCCGACCATGACCTCACTGCCCAGATTTATTTTTTTAATCCGAATCTGTTCGGAAACATTTGAAGTTGCGCTGCTTACAACAGACAAACCTTTGAAAAGACATCAAAGAAAAACGTCCTATAAGAGAGAAGAGGTGTTTGAAATGTTTGATCGCCTTTAACTGAGTAAACGCTCGTTTGCTTTGGGTTTTTTTTCAGTCATGTGATTTAAATTTGTGATTTTTTTCTGTGTTCTTACATCCCGTGATCAAAAATTCAATATGATTTTTCTGTGTTCTTACATCCCGTGATCAGCGATAAACGGCTGATTCACTTTCATCGCTTGTGACCTGCTGTATGTAGAATCTGAAAGCTGACTCAGCAGTGGAAATCACCGTCATGTGGTGATTGGTTATATTTAACATCACAGTCTCTCCGTCTGCTTGATGTGACTCAGCGGATGACTCAGCAGTTTCACAGAGGGGAAAAAAAACCCAAACAAACAGAGGAGTTGTGTTTTCTTAACGCCCACGTTTGTCCCTGTCCAGCTGTTCCTTTAATATGTTTCACATTATCACCTGCAGATCAGGTGACCTGCTGTGGACACACATGGACATGATATCTGGAGCTACAGAAGAACTTTCACAGTCAAGATACTTCCACCCCCATAAGACTACGTCCTGGGAAGCCGAAATGTATCTTTGAACATGTGAAGAAACTTGACTTTGTTTTGAGAATATTTTTGTGAAAACAATATATATTTTTTCAAAATACAAGATATGATAAAGCAAATAAAAAAAATGAAGCAAGGTAACTGACAATATTTTGTAAATAATAAATATACATTATTATTATTATTATTATTATTATATTATTATTATGAATTACAACAACAACAATAATACTAATAATAATAATGCAATACATATTTTGATCAGAATATAATTATATAATAATACTATTTTTAATTATTTTGTAAAAACACAACAAACATCCAATGTCCCTGTTAAACGATAGCTATTTTATTGTGCGTTTTAAACCAGTTTATCGATGCCTAGTCACTTCTATTTTACCCGCCTTTAACAATTTTTTTTTTTTTTTGGTGCAAGAATCTAGGAAAATTTCTTTCAAATAAAAGAAAAGAAAAACTCAACTCAATTTCACTTGTTCATAGTGAGTGTCAGCTTGTAACCATCATGCACTGCTTCTTTTTCGCTGCATGTTCCACCAGCAGCCACAGAGTCTGTCTGGTAACCTGCTGCCCAGCACACATTAGCCCAGCACGCTGTATCTCCAGCTCAGCTGTGAGCTCCACTGGGACTGTGTGTAATGTGCCATGGATGGACCCCGAGCACTTAAAGACTGTAATCAGAGCCAGAGCAGGATATTGGCTAAATTACACATGAAAGCCAGGACATTTGGAGGAAGCCTAAGTGCAAAATATTTTGATAAATTACGGTCAAGTGCGAGAAGGAAAGTCAACGTTAAATAAGAATAATAGGAGGTTACACACAGCGGGGGAAGTGTGGTTTTATGTGTGAAAAACACATGTTGAAGGCATCTGTAAATACCACACCAAGTCAAACACCTCCAGGTTTGACTGGTAGCTGCACTGGAGCCTTCAATCATTTTACATTATATACATCAGCGTTACATTATCAACTGGATGCTTTAGGAATCGTACTCTCAGAAGCTGCCCTTTTTCACATTCATCCATAAAAAGTGTCATTCCAGATCTCATGTGACGTTCCATACAAACCAACTTCCAGTCTGTTATCCATCCTCTTTCACAAACTGGAGATGAAACACTTTTTATTTGACATTTGTTAAAGCGCTGTGACCGCGTGAGCGTGTAGGAACTCACTTTTTCTGCAGGAGTCAGCAGCGTAAAATGGAGAAGTTTAATCCAGTTTGAATTTTTCTGATGCTGATTTCAAATGTCTAATAATAAACCGGCGCTTCGTTATAATCCCGCGGGTGTGGAAATAACGTGAGATTCAAAAACTACCATCAAAGAATAAACAGTGAAGCAGTTCAGAGAAACAGAGACACGTTTTTTCTCTGAGTTAAAGAAACCAAACCTGTTTTAACTTTGGTAGAAAGATGTTTACATTGGATCCAAATGTTCAGAAATCTAATTGAGAGAAGAACTTCTCTGGGCTGACTTCTATGTCAGTTACACAAGGTGAGATCATTCCTACACTTTGGAAATTCACTTCTGGGCTACTCTACATATTAAGTGATGGCCGTGGTTTATTTACCATCTGACAGTTGATGTGTTTTTGGTTTGGTCTAAATATGAAGCCTGTAGAGCAGGGGTCACCAACCTTTCTTAAACTGAGAGCTACTTCAAGGGCACTTAGTAGTAGAGCTACTGGTCTGATACAAACAATGTAATAATAATCAGTTCT
>NC_024317.1:6360504-6377510 GCF_000523025.1 Cynoglossus semilaevis | reverse complement strand
GCAGCCGCTCTTCTTACCATCGTCATTGCACCCATTTGAATACCATTGCAGGTGGAACTGATTCAAAAAGCACAGTAACAGCACAATTTTTGACCTTCTCGTTGACTAGTTTTTTTTTTAAGAACATAGCCTTAGGTAGTCCATGGGGGCTACCAGGTGCCCCCTGCTGTAGAGTGATGCCTTCAGAACCTGGATTTGAATTTGAATTGAATTTAAATTGGCACATATTCTAGATCCTGTTGTTTTTTAAACACCTTGGGTCAATCTGAACAGTTAAAAGCAGCTCTTTTTTTAATTCTTTTTTTTTAGATTTTTCATGAATACAATTATTATTGTACAATATCGTACTGTATTAATTTAAATGTATTCATGTGTTGGTCACTTCAAAATTTACTACACATTTGTACCTTCGTCAGAATGCCTCAGAATCAAAAACAATCAATGTTTGAAATTGTTCCTATGAAAATGGCTGTTAATACACTTGTTAAATGGCTGACTACCTTCAGCATCGTCCCAGGCAGCGACGGTCACTTCTGGGAACAATAACCTAGCACAAAAACTCCTGCTCCTGCCTATTACTCGGGCCTATATTTGCCAGCGCTGCGAGCCAACGACTCTGCTGACTGGCTGGCCTTGCACATCAAAACAGGTTTAGGAGTAAAATTCCTGGACGGGGACAAAATGAATTAGATACAGGCCACGATAAAAACAGATAATTGAATGAAAAAAAAAAAGATGGATTTGTTCAAGGCATCTTTTACCCAAAAATTCCAAATGCGGTTGAAAAGATACAAACCCAGCTGGGAGAAAAGAAGGTACGCTTTCTAAAAATAAAGTTAGAGCTAAATATGATATTTGATCATGCATATGATTTTTCTACATATTACATATTTATAATGGTATCAAAGAGTTGGTCTTCAAGGGATGGTTTGTCACATTATTGAGGCCCACCAGGACGTGACAAACTGATGTCAAATCTGCTTGATGTGTGGCTCACTCTGTGCATTAAAAAATCCATCACTTAAATTGAATTAAAGATGTCTGGAGCACATTCAGCAGAACATTCTGTCTGAGGAGTTTAATCCCGTCTGCATGAACCTTAATGCGATATTTTTAGCTGCAGACGATGACTGGATAAATCCTGGACTTCTGTCACTTCTATCGTCCGTTCATTCAACATTTTTGAACATGTTACAGTCACTGTTCGCACTGAGCTAAATACGCTGAATAGGAGTTTATTCATATGAAGCAAATTTCAAATAAAATTACTTGAAGTTCAGTCCACTACATGTGCTCGTTTTTCATAATGTGTTTACGTGTTTACTTTTGTGTTTTAACCCTGGAACCTGGAATTCATTCCCTTGAAAAACTATTGAAAAACCTGTATTTATCCAGGATTTTCCTGTCTAATAAGGTTTGATGAAATAAAATATGATGTTGATATGATGATCAACGTAAATAAAGATCTGTTTGAAGTAGAAAAGTAGAAAATTGTTGATTTTGGAAATATCTATGATCGATATAAGGACGTTTTTTTTATAGTGAAATGAATTTTTCTGGAATTGATTTTGGAAATATCTATGATCAATATAAGGACGTTTTTTTATAGTGAAATGAATTTTTCTGGTCGTCTCTGCGTCGTCTCTTTCAGGTAAATCCTGAATGTCTGTTTCACTGCGACACTGTCTTTGTGCTAAGCTAAGTTAATCAAGCGAGATTTAACCCTAAGAGTCCTGTAATTGTTAAATCCTGTCTCAGTACTTTCCCTTGAATTTGATCTGTTTCACATCAAGAAAAAGGAAGACTTTGATTCTTCTTTTTTTACTCACATTTAACTCTTGGTCCACATTAATAATAACAAAAAATTACCTTCATTATTAGTTGGCACGAAGTTCCCTCCATTCCGCCTAGTTCTATCACCGCTGTATACCTTCATCCCACTCCCGCCCCACCCCTCCTGAGCCCCTCTAAGTGGATACCCCACAGGAAGAGCTTCTCCAGGGGGGAAATGGGTCCCAGATGTTTGCCTTTGTGCCACTATATGCGCTCCTCGGGAGGGATGGAGCAGTGGAAGGATGGGCACGATAAAGGGGGGGGTGAGGGGGGAGAGTGGGGCGGTGGGTGCAATGTGCTGTGTGCATGGGCAACACTCACAGCAGCCAGGAGGGTGAAGAAACTCCCAGGGTGAAGGTGAGGAGGAATTCTATGATTGGTTCCTTTTGTTGAGCCAGTGTGGATTTCCAAACACATCACTTATGATTGGTCACACCGGTGCGCTCCCACCAGCTGAGTACGTCACTGCTCCGCTCCGACCTTTTGGCGTATGACTGTAATTGAACTGACTGCATTACGAACTGGTTTCGGTTTAAAAAAAAAAAAAAAAACTTCAAAGTTTCAACGTGGCTGCTCCTCTGGGCCGTATTTCACTCAGGACCGAACCATATGGTGCGGAGACAGAAATAGATAATACGTCGGCCGTTCTTTGATATCCAACTCCCATGTGTGTGTGCGTGTAAGCCTATATATTGTTATATACTGATATGTGTGTCATCTTTTTTTCATCTCCAAAAAAGGGGTTAATTATGACCCCCGTGGAAATAAAACCTAGAGGAGAGCGGGACCTGAGTGTTTAGTGAAACATTATGTCAAGACTCTGACAAGGAAATGAAATGTGCAACATCAATCAGCCTATGAGGACAGAGATCAAACGGGCCTCCACACTCCTGCATCTGGTTCTGTTTGGACAGCCTCACTTCACCCCCCCGCCCCACCTCCCCCGTACTCCCTCTGCTTTCTTCTCCTTTTATTTTCCCTTTTTCCTATTCTTCTCCTTCTCCCTCTTTCTTCTCCTAATCTGTTCTCGGCCGTGCCACGACATTCCTGTTGGACTATTCGCTTTGTTAGCTCATTTTTTCCGTGGCAGTGGCACACAGCCACGCTTTACATAAAGGTAAGCTGCCGCTGCGGGGATTAGCCACAACCAAAAAAACGACTCTCCTGTCCCTGAACCGTCTTCATCGCAGCTTCAATAAACCCTGCTTCTAATACCAGCTCATCCTGGAGCCGACCTGGCCCGTTATGAAAATACAACCACGGATAACTCACTGTCCTCGCTTTGAAGGCCAGATGACTTCTCTTCTTTTAAGTTGATTGAACCCAACTGGGAAGGGGCTACTTTCCATTTATTGAAACTCTCAGAATGAAATGTAAACCAGTGCAATCATGGGGCTCATCAAAAATCTTCTGAACTGCTCTCAGCACATCTGTCCCCTGTAACGCAGCGGCAATCACACCCAAATTGTTAGTTAGACGCTGTCAAGCAGCTCTTTCAGAATGATTCAAGGTTTTGTCACAACACATTGAGTAACTGTTGGTAAACACAGACAGTGTTTTTTAGAAATCCGCCTCACTGCGTCAATACGTTGCTGCTAATGAGGATGTGCAGAGAGGTGAGAGCCAAACAACAATCAATCATCTCAACACCGTTGATCAGCTGATTATTTTAGGCAAGATGTAGACCAGGTGTGACTAAAGATGGAAACTGCTGCTGAATGTGTGGTGACCTTGAAACTGTGGTAGCATTGCATGAAAACTGCCATGTTACATCAACCTCTCTGGATGTGTATTAGCAGCCATTGTATGGGGATCTGTATATATTTTTGTGTATATATATATATATATATATATATATATATATATACCAAGAAAGCGGAGGGAAACATTTTTAAATTTTAGAGAAAACACCTGATTCTCAAAAATCTTTTGTTTTTAGTGGGACAGTTACAGCCGTCGGCAAAAAATGACAAAAGACAGACTAGGGTACATGTTTTTGCAGTACTGATATGATTCCTGGAAAAAAAATATGTTACACACAGGAAAATCAGACGGTTATGAGCCCGACCCTCTGAGCAGTTTAACTGCTTGTAGTAAAATGAAAATTCCACAAGAAAACGTTAACTCTTATTTTCAGTATTTTCAGTTCTTCAACACGGCTGCAGCGCAACATCTGAGCTAAAGCTAACATGAGAAGGGATGTATCAGTGGTATCAAAGGGAAATTTAGCTAATGTGGATTTTTATGTTCTGCTGTTGGAAAACATCCTTTTGTAATTGTTTTCAAAAATTAAAACTTTCTAAGTTGTTTCTGTAACTCGAAACCCCAACTGATAATACGACTCATAATAAATATGGTGATTTGCCACAGTGTTTTCCTGCATGTGTGTGTGCTTGTGTGTAAAAGTATGTGTATGAGGTGTGTGAGGATTTGGGGAAAGGGGGTGGGGCAGTTTTCTTTGGAGGGAGGCCCACAGTGTTCGACTTTAAACGGTGTAATTCTTTGGAATGTACTGCGGGAAACAATTGCTAAATTAGTTTAAGTGCAACAGAAATCATTTTTCTGGTCATGTCGATAAAAAGTCATTGTTCAATTTCTAGGAAGCGCCCCCTCTTCTGTGGACACGATGTGTAGCTATGCGAGTGATTCACATTAGCATGAAGATCCAGAGGTGTTGAAATGTCACTCACAACGCTGTCATCAAAAAGTACAGGCTTTCTACAGAACACAGAAACGGAAAATCCTGGTTCCTCCGCACTGAGTCACGGTGACGCATGGAGGTGTAAACAGACGCAGTGCTGGGAAGCTGGGATTCTGAGGTGGATTGACGTAAGACTTACTCACTGTTTCACTACTGTATCTGTAGTTCTGCCTCGGCGTCTCCTGTCGAGGTCTGTCTCTGCTGTCGCTGTCATTTTCTAACAGGAGGAACGTTCCTGCCGCGTCACGACTGCAAACGTGAAGAAAATTTGTTTAAGTAAATGCAGACGCTACACCAAGGTGGAACATGTGTCGACTCTGCCTCCGGGACATGGATAGCAAAATTAGGTGCTCCCTCACCTCTGCAGTCTGAGGTCACCGGGCCACAGAGGTCAGGGGTTATTCGGGGTCTCGTCTGCACTCCCAGCCTCATCCTAATGCAGAGGGAAGCAGTTTAATTGTGAAGAACACTTTTCTGATTTCTCAGGTGTTAGTAGGTCGAGCTCTGATTCATTCAGATGAAACCACTCTCTCATGCCGCTGCAGACAAACAGACTTATGGAAAATGGAAATATTTCTCGACCATGTTATTTATAAAGATACTACAGCTGCCATTTGAACCAGGAATCCTCCTGTATGCCGATGATTATGAAACTTGCTTTTCTACTGTTTTTGTGAGTTAACAGGCGTGTGCGTTAGCGTCTGTTTACAACCTCAGGAAAAGTCATGGTCGCTGTAAGTGTAAACTCATGTCGAAGGAAAAACTGAAATCACTCAATGCTACATTTACAACGTAGGTCGGTTGATGGTAAAAAAATAGAAAAGCAGGTTCAAAAAGACTACAACTGAAGCTGCCACTAAAGAAGCGCTGCACAACTACGATCTAGAATAGACTGTCGTCGAAAATCCACCGTTTCCTAATCCTGACGTTGTGTTAATGAACAAAAAGGCAGACACAGGGCTGCATGTGGACTGACGCTGCAGCCCCAATCTGGAACCCATAAAGCTTCAGACATCCCTGCAACATTAGACACCGCGCTTCTTATTGGCTGAGAGCGCCACTTACCCCCTGTTTCTTTCGCCCGCCCAGCAAAAGTTCACTTCCTGCTTTCCTGCCTTCTTCGAGTCGAAGACCTCGCCCTCAGGATGTTCTGAGAACCAATGAGAAGATCGCACAGGCGCCGAAGTTAGTGTTTGGGTATAAAAGAGGTAGAGGTGGACCTGCCTGTCAGAAGGTTTGTTGTTATACTCTCTGCCAGGTTGAAGGAAAATGTGAAAGCCAGAAATCCAACAAGGTCAACTTGGAAACAGGACAACCGAACCGATGTCCAGCTGGATGGAGCTCCGGCAGCTGTAACTGTCTCGTCATTCCCGTCACGCTCAGGTTTGTTCAAATCATCTGCGGACACAGAAGAGCGAAAGCCCAGCTTTACTGCATCCCCGGGGTTCTGGAGTGGATTGCGAAGGTCTTTGGTGGACAATACAATGAGAGAAGAGGTGTCCTGCACCAACTCACCTGAGGGAGGGATGGGAGCCAGCGAAGAAGAACTGGAGAGAGGAACAAAGAAGATTATTCACGCAGGAAACAGAAAGCGTTCACCGTACCCCAAGAAGGACAGTGTGGCTCAGGCGGAGGAGAACAGCAGCGACAGCCCCAACAGCCTGCTGCCCACGGGACCCAAGCGGTTGAAGAAAAGCCCCTCCACGGTGGTGTCCTTGGCCCCGACGTCTCTCGGCCCCAGGCCGGACCAGCCTTTCGAGGACCTCCACTCACAGCGTGTCATAGCCAACGTGCGGGAGCGTCAACGCACTCAGTCCCTGAACGACGCCTTCGCCTCTCTACGCAAGATCATCCCCACGCTCCCTTCGGACAAGCTGAGCAAGATCCAGATCCTGAAACTGGCCTCGCGCTACATCGACTTCCTCTACCAGGTGCTGCAGAGCGACGAGATGGACGCAAAGCTGGCCAGCTGCAACTACCTGGCTCACGAAAGACTCAGCTACGCCTTCTCTGTCTGGAGGATGGAAGGAGCCTGGGCCATGTCCACCAGCCACTAGAATCAACCCCCCCTGAATGTTTCTCCTCAGTCTTCTCATGTCCTTATCGCCCCCCCCACCCCCGCTCCCCTCAAACTCCATCACCTCTGACTGTGTTTGCACCCATTTCCTGAACTGTGCACTTCTGAATTCTTTTCTCTCTCACTTCAGTTCTAGTCACTTCTTCTCCCATGAACCTTTGTTGTTCAACCTCCGACCTTCACTTTACTTTTTTATTCCGCTCTGTTTCCTCTTTTCAGTCCCACAATTTAGGCCTACGCAACCGGACGCTCCAGTACAGCCCAACAGGTATGAGGACAACAAATACACACAAACACATCCACACACTCACACACACACACGTTTACCAGCAGACTGAAACAAATGTTAAAGCTTACATCCAAAAATCAATTTGAATATTGAGTATACACTCACACACACTCACACTGTCGCTACTATTTTTATTTTTTGCAGTATCATAACACAAAACCAAAAAAAACAAAAACCAACAAACATGAAAACCACAGGAAAAACAATTGCATCAGGGGTGGAACGAACATTTGATCTGTTTACCTACGTCTTCTCAATTTAGGAAGCTGACGCAAAAAAAAAGAAAAAAAAAAACAATAAATAACAAATATAAAAAAAAAATCTAATTAAAAAATGCATCAAAATGGACACATTTCAAAGAGCACAAAATAATTAAAAACCCAATTCAAAAAACAAGAGATTTTTTTTCATACGTAAACTGAAAAAAGGAACATATATATTAAATGATATAAATATAGATTAAATTAGTCTGTGTAGAGTGTTGTATTTTAAATATAAATACAGGATCCTTGCCTGTTCACAGAGCTATCTCCAAACGATCCAAAAATAAAACCTGCAGAACTGTCTGCAGAAACACTGATGTTATGGCTTTCGCTCATGTGTTTTTAGACAGAACAGAGAGCACATAAAAATATCATCATTCCTTGGATAAAAAAAAGTTAATGTAAAAATGTTTTTTTTTTAATTCCAGTGAAAACAATTGTTATAAGTGAGGATTTCTGCATTGGTTTAAATATATTTTTTTGCATTTAAAACATTGAGAAGAACGGCGGGAGCTGCTGTGAGCAGCAGAGTTACTGCAGCAAACACACACACACACACGTGTAACACGAGCAAAGATCCAGATCAAAGTTGATCTGAGCGACTCTTCGTTAACTGAAGTAAACTACGAGGAAATGTTAGTTTTATCGCAGAAGGCCTCGGCTTTTGTGTTTGACAGAACGGTGATGTGAACTGTGAGGAACTGTGAGTCTGAAAAAAAAGTTTGGGATTTTCCTCAGTTTGGCTTCAGTTCTGTTGCTGTGCAGATTACTGATCAGGTAAAGCATGGACGGAAGGAAAGAAAGAGAGAGTGAAAAAAGTGGACACAATTCCTCTCTCTCCCTCTCTCTCTCTCTGTCTCTCCCCCTCTCTCTCTCTCCCTCTCAGGATTCTTGTATCGTGCAATCAGGCCCCGCCGGGGCCCAGACAAGCAGGAACCTTTAGATTGGAAACAGTTGTGTGGTATTAGGAAGGTGTGTGTACCAGGGTTGGGGTCAGGCACATGGGCCTGTCAGTGCCTGTACATGTGTATGTGTGTGCGCATGTGTGTGTGTGTGTGTGTGTTTGGTTCTTTAATTACCTTCTGCACATCTGCAGATTAGTAAACAGGAATAGGCTTACAGTTGTTGTTCCTGTGATTTTTATCTCCTTCATCCGTTCTGGTTTCATAAAGTCGGAGGGAATTTGGAGGAAAACAACGAAATACAAGTTTTAGGAATTTAAAGTACGGAGTACGGAGCAGCCAGTCGGAAAATAACCAGACACGGAAGCCTGGTCGCTGATAAATCTCTTGCAGAAAATACATAGAATGACACGGAACTATTAGCAGCCACACTGATGATTACAGTCACTGCACACACACACACACACACACACACACACACACACACACACTTACAGTACATGCAGCCAGTGGCCATGTGCACACTGCAGGTGTTCCACTCTGCCTTATTATTATTAACCTCCAGTGGCTTTTTTAAAACACACGTCGTGGACTGTTGGGTCCTTGAACGCAGCGCAGCAGTTTCTACCTGCCACCATGTCTGCCAGGCCTTCTGTCATCAACTCTGCAGGGGCTAAAACTGCACCGACTGCTCCAGGCCTGATGTGGAGCAGGGAGGTGGAGATTGAAAAAGTCCAGACAACTTCAAAGAGGTCGAAGCAGGCGTGTGTGAGGGTTTTTTTTTTTTTCCCCAGAAAAAAAAAATCAAGTCACACACATGGAGCTTTACAACCTCAGTCTAGTTTTAGAGTGCTTTTTCCTAATTTGATTTCTAATGTTATTTGATTTTTTTAATACTGACTCAGAATACAATAATTAATCATTTTCTGAGAATGTGATTCATATTTAAGGTCAACTAAAGGAAAATCTTTTTTTTTCAGTGACTCATGAAAGAAAAAAGAATTGTATCTAAAAACAGCAAATATTTTTTGTAGTGTTAGAGTAAAAACAGTCCCAAACATCTCTGTACTTCACACACACACACACACACACACATACATATGTATAGTCCCAGGACGTTTGTGTCTCTGGCTCACCATCCCACTGTCAGACTCAGAGAACTGTTTTGTTTGAATTGGAAAATGAGCAAACAGCCCTCTCCCTGCTGTTTACACTACAATCAAAATGTCTGTCACTCTGTCCGAACCGCTGGCTCTGTCCTCCGTGTGTGTGCGTGCCCATGCGTGTGTGTGTTTTACAGTTTGGACCGATCAGCTGTTGGAAACTCTTCTGCACATATCAAATCTCTGGCCTTCACTCTGAACCCATTTGGTTCCAGATGTAAAGTCGTCTGCGGCTCATCTGCGTTTCTGAAAACGTTCTTATCCCAAACTTGTGGCTTCTGAGATTCGCTCCAGTTTTTCTCAGGGCAGATCTTTGAACCGGGTGCAGGTGGAAGAGCTTTTTATGTAAGAACGTGTGTGTGAAGTGTTGAGGAGTTTGTGGCCCTGCTGGGACAGAGAGCTGAGGAGGGATCAGTGAACTGACACGTAGGCAGTAATAGGCTGAGTGACTGAGCAGCATCAGGATCTGTCAAACACACACACACACACACACACACACACACACACAAAAGCCCAATCCAAGCAGAAATCGCAGGCACTGTCACCACTAATAAAACAAGGACAGTTCTAAATGTAAACAGACTGAAGATAAATGTAAAACCAAATGCTGGACTTCACCGTTCAGAACGTCTCTGTTTATCACACTTTTAACTGTTCTTCCCAAAAACAACTTCCTGTTTTTAAAAGGTAAAAAAGAGAGAGAGAGACTGTATCTCTTCTCTGTGTCTGAATATATTTCGGGCTGTTTCTATAAGTGAAAGTGTAGAACATTATATCGATACATTTTAAATGGAAAAATGACGTAACAGACAGAAAAATTTTGAGCTAAACAAAAATTCTGCAATTAAATCAAAATCAATGAAAAATGGAAAGGCCATGAATGCAAATAAGAAAAGTCTGAGAATTAGGATTTGAAAAGTAACACTTTTTGTTGCACGAGTCAATGTTTACATAAATGTTCAGCTAATAATTAATAAATAAAATAAATGTTTAAAATTAATCGTCATTTTAATTTATCATTAAAAATCGACAGATATTTTGAAAGTCAGACATATAATATAAAAGGCTTGAAGCTAAAGAGAAAGATTTAAAAACGTAAAAGTCGGTATTGTATAATAAACTGTTACGCTGTTGTTCAACATTAGAAAAAAAGAAAGTAATGTCAAAAATCAAGATATTCTGATCAAAATTAAATAAAAGTGTTTAATAATAAATATGAAAGTCAATGTTATGATATAAGAAATGTGTGAAATTATGATGAGGAAGTTCTTACTGAGAACATTTGAGGTCAAAGGATCAGAAACTGTTCCATCTTTCTGCAAAACTCTGAAAAATGATAAATGTTTCATTTAGTTTAACGGCTTTTCTGAGTATTTTATTGTTTTTTCCTCAAAATCTCAAGACTTTGTTTTGGTGATATTTTGTCTTAACTTCTAATCTGTAATCTGACAATTATGACTTTTGTTTTTTTAAATATCCAGGCTCTTAATGTCAGTTTTAAGTAGTTACAGTATTTTATTCATCACGTTGATTACATCTCTCAAATTTAAGGTCATTTTTTTTTAAGTGACTTCCTGTGAGATTTTTTTTAAAATCAAATTTACAGACACGCCTCATCTGGTGACAGGTCTTCAGGAAACGTCTTCGGTCTAAACAACAAAACACTGAAATTAAGATGATGTTTGTTTATTCAGGCAGTTTTTTTTACTACTGCTAAAACACCAGTTTCATGTGGTTTACACTCTTCACACTGACTCTGCTCTGTTCTGACAGATTTAACTGACGTTTCTCCATCTTTCTCATTTCTGCAGAAATCCAACGAATGAAAGAAAAAAAAAATCCTCACCCTCCACTCCTGTTTCTGCCTCATCTTCCTGACAGAAAAAAAACCTCCTTCTTCCTCTGGACATGTTGCTTGACTGGTGACACTGAGAAGCATTCTCCACTACAGGACTTATCGCTGAGTGTTTCTGAAACACCAGCGGGGAGAAAACAGACATTGCAGTCGAGTGTTGAGAACAGTTTTTGTAAAAAAATATATTATAAAAAGAAAAACAAACAAACAAACAAACAGCTGGCCTGCAAAGACAACGAAACAAAATGGCTGCTGGTCGGAGTGCCTTTGGGAACCACCGTGATAACCAGCGTACCGACTGTCGGAGAGACTGGTGGTAACGGCACAGCCGTGGTCAGAGGGCGGTCACAGCCAATGAATGTTTACAGCTAAAATGTTAATAAGCTAATGTTTTTGGCTCTGGGACGAAAGGAGAGCTGGAGGAATCCAACGCAGATATTTTTTTAAGATTTTGTTTTTTATGCTGTTGTAACTGGACAGAGCTTGCTTGATGGATTGAAGGTGTATTTCGGTGCATGCACACTGTCTGATTCCAACCAGGCTTACGCAGTATAGTCGGCTTGAATCGTACTCGTCTATGTGAAAATGGCTGTACCACTGATCACACTATCTCTGAGAGTGTAAAATAATTGTGTTTTGAATTTTTTTTTAAAAAAAAACCCTTTGCTGTAACTATTTTCTAAAAGGACATCATAGAGAAATGTGAGAGATTAAAGACGAAGCAGTAAAGTATTCAGTTATAACCACCGTTTGTCTAAAGTCACTTCTGTCGTTCCTCTTTGTCTTGTTTTCATTTCCTGTTCATCGCTTTTGTCGTGTCACTTCCTATAGACAATAAATACTTTTTTTGTTTGCTGTACTGAAGCGCAGTGATTTTATCAGTGAGTGAAGCTCACACCTTCACCAGGAGAATTGAAAACCTAAAAAAAAGTCATTTCATTCCAGTCTAGATAATTTACCTTTATTTTTGTAAACCAAAAAGTATAAAACGACAAACACCAGAGGAAAAAAAAAATGTATATACACTGTACAGATAAAATTAAAAAGATTAGGTCTAGTATAAAAAAGAGAGACAACGTCCTACATGTAGGACGCTGTGATATGAGGACACGATCGAAGTCCAGCACCAACTTCTAAACAACTGGTTTGTGGGATTTGCTCTGGACGAACATCTGACCATTAAATCTCACTTCAGTGGAAACAACAAACAGGTTTAGAACGAGACTTTGACGACTGATTAAAGTCTGATGATAAAGACGGAGACCTGTGGCTCAGTGGAGCCCAGAGCACACTATCTGTTCAGTTTGCTGGTTATAAATGTAGAGAATCCGACTCCGAGATTCAAGGTTGTCGCCTCACATTTGACTCAGTGACCGAACACTTCACACTGAGCCGTTTCATGTACGTCATGGATTCTGGGGTTTTTATGTCTGTTCTTTCATGATGTTGTAATCGGACTTTAAGACTTTAAACCCATCTCCCCGTGAGAAACTCAAGAAACATTTTTTGGACTCCGATCGCCAGCCGATCATTTGGTCTCTTTGTACTTTCTTTTAAGATCAAATACAAAAATAAGTGCTGTAAAAACCTTTAAGACGTGAACTGTGTCAGACTCCATAGGACCGTCCGCCGTGATGCTGAGAGCGATTCTTTTGCTTTTTTTCTCTTTCACATTTCATCAGATTAACAGAGACTTGACATGTACATACACATCGTGACACAAAAAATAACAAACATACTGTGCTAAGGAAAAAAAAAACAACACTATAGCACCGTCACAATTGTGTTAGACACGCAGAGAGCACTTCAAAGACACAATCTGGATGTGTAAATAGAAGTTGTCAGGAATTTTTTTTTTCTTCCCTTTTCTGACAAATGATTTTGTTTATGCTCGCATCCTGTGCTTTTTGGTGCCGTTCGACTGTTTGGACAAAAAAAGAAAGAAAGAAAGAAAGAAAGAAACATTCACAAACTCTTCAAAGGCTTTGAAGTTCCTAAAGCCATGCCAGTCCATGGACGGCACATTGTTCACATAAACTTTGGTTGTGCTTAACCTGTGTCCAATTGCACTGGGTGGATTCTCAACTATCTCCTCCTTTGGTCCGACCCTGACACTGACAATAAACACAACATCATCAATACAAAAATGGGACACTGGTTTTTTTCCCCCTTCTTCTTCTTCTGGTTAAAAACATGAATGCGGGAATTCTCATCCACAGGTACAAACACTGGTCCTCTGAGGTTAAGACTCAAGTCGTTCTCACCCTCCCGAGGCAGAGGGCAACTTAAGTGCACTTTGTGTGAGTGATTGTCATGAAGGTCGGTGTGGTCGTCAGACAAGAGACAGAGTAGATGTGAAACTACACCGCGGTGACGCATCATCTCCGTCTCGACCGCCGCGTGACTCATCTCTTCTGAGATACAAGACGTTTCTCCGACCTCCCCAAACTGATACTGCAGTACTGAGGTATCGGCTCCTCATTGTGACTAATGACACAGATACAAACTGCAGTGCAGTCTACCCATCCAACACCAGCACATCTAAAAGTCTGCTTCCCCGTGTCTCGCTTGTTGGGGAGCGCCTTGAAGAACTGCGAACAGCGTTCTCAGGTCTCGTGCTCGCCTGACAGACCGGGGGAAAAAAATAAAGAAAAGACTTGAGAAAAATATGTGGCCACACAAAACAATATGAAACATATGTATCTCAGACTTGACTGCAGCCTCACTCTGTATTAATGGATTACAAAAAAAAAAAACTCAGTGACGAACACAGAAACGTGGGCCGTGAGTCAAACACACCGATGGTCAGATGTATTCACAACACAAGTGACCGCCTTCATCTACTAATCCCATTTACAGAAAAGGTGGTACACACGCACCATGTCAAAAGTACTGCCGTGAGGTAATGCACTGGAACCTGGACTTGACAGTTGAGGACAAAGGAAACGCCGTCGGTGAATTCACTGACCAACACTTTGTTTAACATCAACTTATTGTAAAAGAATACGCACAGAGGCGAGATAACTTTGGATGAAAAAAAAAAAGATTAATTTCAGACCTGTTTTCTCCTTTTCAACATGCAGCCCACATGGTTAAGTGAAGGTGGATCTGGACTGCAGGCCGGCCGGTCAAACACACACCACACTCTCACAGAACAAGAGGCTGCTTTTTTTTTTCCCCCACTGCTCTTTGTTAAACTGCATCGTACCCAGCCACCGTCGGCCACACAGACCTGTTCTGATTTGTTAGGGCCAAGAAAGCATCCTGTAAATGCGTCGTAATTTTCACCTCCGCAAACTAACATATCCCAGAATCCACCGTGGACGGGTGCACGGCGGTGAAAACAAAAGCAGAAATGGAAGCCTCAGCTGGGAGACTTTTTCAAATTTCAGAGTGTAATGTCCTTAAAGAGTAACGTTTAACTGCTGCAGTAAGAATAAAAATGTTTAGGTTTAAACTGGGCTGGGGGGGGCGCTAGTGTTTGGTGGACGATGACTTCAGCTGGTCTGCAGCTGACCTGCTCCTGACCTCTTCAACAGTGTGGGCTGTAGAGTACAGTAGGTGCAGCTCTCTAAGTAAATCATAACCACCGTCTACCACAGCCACACGTTGGTAATTGCAGTCATTTGCAGTTCTCTCCGGACATCACAGATGTCGGAATTTTCTACTTTAGACGTCACGTACGTCAGTGGGGCGTGGAATCAAACGTGCCGTTTGGTATCGTGGACTAATCTCTACACATCTGTTTCCATTGTCTCTCAGTCATTAACATGTCGATGGAGACGGGTCTGTTCTACTGGCCTCTGGTGGATGTTCCTGTTACAGTGAATGTTACAGTTGACCTGTAAACTGAAAGAATTTATTTGACTAAATTTAAAAAAAATTAAAAATTAAGAGAATTACTATGAGGTACAATTATTATTCTACTCTGCATGAATATAAAGTGTTGCAGCCATGTTTTTATGACTCAACTGTTACAGTGCAGTAATAGTCAGAGGCTTCTTCTGTCTCCACTGGTTCGATGCAGATGAATGACATCGTCAGTGTGCGAGAGAGGACGGCTCTGGTCTCTCTCACAGGCACGTCCTGCAGAGACAACTCTTTCCGCTCTGGGTGATTGTAAGCCAAGGTGACCTTTGATCCTTGGCGTCCAGGTTCCAACCGTCCCTAGCGGTCAACATGCAAGTCTCCTGTGAAGCTTTAATGAGGTGAATGTTTGACGTCACAGAGCTGTATGCTACGAGATGAAACAATTCTTCATTAATCCGCCTCTGCAGGCCGTCCTGCTGGAGGTCCTCTCATGTTCAGTGCACGTGGTTTTCCTCAGGGACTTCAAGAGAATTTGAACACTGTCCAGAAATGGGTCTGTTCTCGTGAATGTGTGCGCGTATATATGTGTGTGTGTGTGTTGTCAGACTTAAAACCAGTAGTAAAGCAGGTGGAGAAGATCTTGTGAGGCGATGGATACAGTGGTTGAACAGAGGAGGGTACATGGTTCCACTGATGTCTGCTCCAAATGCACAGCAGCCATTGAACTCTTCAGAGAGAATCACTTTTTCATTGTCATTTTTTTTCAGGCTGTTTCCTGAAAGAAAAAAAAAACACACGAGAGACGTTATGAAACCTGACACACAAAGGCCGAGGTGTAAATTTATTACAGCCGATGCCATTAAACACGTCTGTACCCATCAGACCTCAGGACTCCCATCGACAGCGAGGCGATGGCACTCACAGCTTCGCTGTCCGAGTCCCGTCTCAGCCGCCGTCTCTGAGCCTGCAGGTAGGACAGGCCCAGCGTGTCGGCCGAATCTCTCACACTCTGCCAGTATTCACCTGCAGGAGGCGGAGGGATGAAATGGAGAGAGAGAGAAGAAAAGAGGCAGAAGACGGGGGAGATTAATGGCCGTGTTCGTTGGTATTTCAGCCTTGTTTTCCTCCTGAATGGTTCCTCCAGGGCAAGTGTCTGCACTGCATTAATAAAAAGCTCCACTCAGTGTTTGATCCTCTGGCCGTAGCTGTTTGATCTGAACATAAGCAGTGACTGTGATATAAACAGCCCGTGGTCTGAAAATCAATGTTGATTATTTCAGAAATCTGAACTCAAACTCCATCCCCTCTCTGCAGCTCTCTTCACCTGAGCGCTGCCACTGACACGCGGCGGCGGTGAAAAAACCATCGGGGTCTGCGAACGTCTTCGTCTGTCAGCATGTGTGTGTTCTGGCTGTGCGTTGGAAGTCGCATAAATTTCACCCGAGGACTAAATTATGGGCTTAACATTCTTGTGGCTTTGCAAATATTTTTAATTAATCTAATTTGGTTGGGACAACATTTGTGTGCAATCAGGAGGGGATGTTGCGAAGGTCGTGTGCCAGAGAAGTGTTTGAAGATAATTGGAGCCAGGGCGGACCTCGTGTGCAAGTGTGTGCGTGTGAGCTCCTCCACTGGCCTGTGTGTGGGACGACTGACAGGGATGTGAGGGAGAAAAAATGACCAGAGAATAAAACTGATGAGGAGAAAATGGAAAGATTGCTAGGAAGAGAACCGGAGAGACGTTCTGGACAGGTGTTTATGTAAGCTGATTAAACAACGTGTTTCCTTCACAGAACCAATGATCTTTGATACAATTTCTTTTTTAGGTCACACCAGAAAATGAAATGAGTTGAAGTAGTTGAAATAAAGACGTAAAATCTAAAGAGTCTATTTCTACAGTTGCTGTGCTGAAGACGGCAGTTTGATTATCAGAACTGGAACGACTTTTCAAATAAAACTTTTGGCCAAAATTATTGTGAAACGACAGTGTAGTCAGTCCAAACAGATTTCAGGAAAAGCTTTTAAGAAGCCCAGCTGTGTTCTTACTGTATGTTCACTGTGTCGGTGAATGTTTCGCAGCATATGCAGTAAATGGAGCATGAAGTAGACGATG
>NC_024317.1:6326842-6360424 GCF_000523025.1 Cynoglossus semilaevis | reverse complement strand
AGACTAAAGAAGAATCACCTTCTGATTCTGACCATTTTTACACCAAATGCTTTTCCTGGTGGATTTGTATCCAATGGTATCAATGATAGAACCTTCTGCATGGAAATCCTACTACTTTATTGCTCCAGACCCAACATGAAAAATAAAACAATAAAACTTAAATGTTTCAGTATCTACCCATTTCTTCCTTCCACCTTGAAGGAGATCCACTTCCACACACACTGAAATATCCACACAGCCTTACACTCCCACCTCTGTGGGGGTGGTGTTCTTTACGTTAACTGCCTCTCCCATCTTTTATTTAACATAAAAAGCAGATCACAAACAACAACACAGAGGGTTCTAAACCGGTCTAGATCTACCGTCTCCAGTCTGACGGACTCTGGTTCAGTTATGTTCCGTTGTTCATACACTTCATTTGTTCGTGCTTTATTTGGCTGTGTTTACATTTGCACGGTTCTCACCTTGAACCTGGATTACTCTCTGCAGGGACAAGACAGCGTTCTCACATGGCGTCTGGTCCAAGGTGGACTGGGACAGTGGCTCCACCTGGGACACAGAGCAGAATCATTAGACTGAATCACATCAGTGGAGGCACATGCCCAAAATATTCAAACGCACATACCTCCATGCCCAGCAAGGCACTGACGCAGGCTTCAGAGGCATCACAGATGGCTTTCAGGTCATGTCCTCCCTCAAGGGCCATCACCACCCGACCCCCAGCCAAGGACATGAGCTGACGGGTGAGGAAGCCAAAACCTGGAAACAGACAAACAGATACAGAGTTGAGGCAGATTTAATAATAATTCAGGGAATTGTATGTTTCTGAGCGGAAGGATAGATTTAAAGAAGGAATGTTTCTCACGAGTCACTCTGTATTTAAATGACACTCAGCATTTTTCAAAGCAGGGGTTCGCACAAATTTGCTGCAGCGCCACCTTCACATCAATACTTTTACAGCTGTTGATACAAACCTCCTGTGCTCTTTATTAAATGATACACTGAAAAAATGGATTTTCTCATTGAACAAAGAGAATACACTGACAATTCAGTTTAATTCTGTGGCACAAAGAAAACGTTGAAATGAAAACAGTTTTTTCTGCAATTCTGTTTCAAAGTTATTTTAATAAACTCTACAAACTGGGACTAAAGATTTTTGATCCATTTTAATAACTAATAAATAGTTTAAATAAGAAAAAGTTAGGATTAAAATCAGATGTACTTCTAAAAGACCAGAGATAAAAACAAGTCAAGTACACATTGTCCAAGACCTTAAACACACAAATAAGTCAAACACGATGTCGATGTGGGAGATGTCACTATGTTGGTGTAAAATAGACTGAGAGAATCTTACACTTGGCTGTGACTTTGTAGCCCCCCAGTGACGGAGAATGTCCTTCCACAGCATCGAAGCCGGCCGACACCAGCACCACGTCAGGAGAAAACTCGTGAGCGATGGGCATCACCACAGCTCTACGGGTGACAAGAGGACACGACACAGTGTCACAGTGTCAACCAACAGACATGTTATATTTCACACACCCAGACGGGCCGGCCATTGAGCTCTGTGTAGAGCCCCAGTGTAGTCATGTGACCAAGACAGAAGACTGTGCAACTGATTTAACATCAGTGTAACTGAAATAAACACACATTTTTACAGAAGTCATGGATCAACAACACAATGTAAAGTGGAATCTCAGTAGAAATGGAATGACATGTGACGTTAAAAGTGATGCGAGGGTTTGAAGTTTTTAATAAAAGACAAGCCTGGAGTGTACTGCACGTCTACCTGCAGTTCAGTATTTGGTTCTGTATCCTCCTTTTTTACACAGCCTAATAAAATACACTCGCAAAAGTGCAACAGTAAAACCAGATCCTCCCCAGTGATCACAAGTGTAAATTAGATAAAAATTATTCAGTGGAAAAACTCTGTCTGTCGTTGGATTGTGTTGGAGGAAATCATTTCAAAATGAGTTTAGCTTAAAAAACAAAAGAATTCAGTTAAACATTGAAAGATTTTTCCTTTGAACTTTTTTCTGACTAAAGAAAAGTTTTAGTGAATTAATTGCTTTTCTTTTTTTTAATCTCTATTGGATTTGAAGAAAGCATGACAGCTTTTCAGGAAGCAATTTTGCATTATTATTGCAATGGACAAAAATATAACTACAAAAATACACACTTTTTTTTATAACTGAAGTTAAACGCTTTGTCAAAGTGATTGATTTGCACCAGGAACACCTGTAAAGGCTTTTTTCTTTTTTTTTTTGCCTCGACTGTTAACTGCAAACATTTACTCCACTGCAAACGCTCTCCATTTGAAAATGATGAAAGATAAATTATCAAAGGCTGACTTCCAACTGCTTGATCTCCATTCTCCGTCCACTGCTGGTAAGAAGCCAAGTCTACAAGGTGGAGTAGCTCCCAGGTGTGAACGTGTGTGCAACTGTTTCAAATGTGAAGCAGAGCACTGCTGAAAACAACAGCAGCTCCAGTGGGCTGCAGACCCCTACTGTATATACGAGGAGCACAGATAAACAAGGATCTGGATGAAAAGACCATCAGACAACCTGAGGTTGGTGGTCAACGCTGAGGACGGACTGTTGTGACACAAGCAGAAACGAAAGAGACCTTTGACATATTTGTGATGTGAAACCCACAGACTGTACACTCCACTTGGGGTTGACCACTTTTCTCGCTTCTCTGCTTTTTTCCTCACTTCCTCTCGTCTCCCGCTGCCAGTTATTTAGCAAGAGCGCACGGCCCATGCCGCGTTTGATTCTCTCTCCCCCTCGCTCTGCCTCTCTCCCTCAGCGGCAGTTCAAAGACGCTGCGAGCGTCTGGTTCCTATTAGGAGCTCGTCCCTCTTCTCACGTCACTGACAGCCAGCCATCTGGGATCCATTGAGTCTAATTACGCCGCCTTTGGATTCCCTAACAATGCACCCCCCGCTTCTTCTGCCTCTCCTGTGTTGTATTCTCTACTTTCCTTCATAGCCTGTCATTTCTCAGTAGCCACCAAGAAATGCACATCAGAATATGTGCATGTGCCCAACCATGTTATTCACTCAGGCTCAGATATACAGTACGTGTACACGATAGTTGTATGAAAACTGGATGGTACGTGTACGAGCCGCTACTGGTGATTGTACTAGACTTTATCTTCCTCTTGACTAATCCTCCACCTACATGTATACACACACAGACTGTGTAATGATACCTCATCATCCTGCATTAGATCCTTCTGTGATTGTACTACAAATTCAGCATCAATCCGAAAGACCCTTCACACACACACACACACGCACACAAACACACACATCCTGTTCCATCTGGGGAAAGGAAAAAAAAAAAAACACTGTGGAACAAATACCTCCAGTCCTGTATTCATGGTAAATTACTAAGCCGGTACTATACTAGACCCCAAACATTAATCTGCAGTTTCCTCAACTATAAACCATAGTATCATATAAAATGATTCATCTTAGTCGCTTTAATGGGACACAGGAAGTACTTATTAACTCTGTCCATCAGCAGCGACTCTCTCTCCATCTTTGTTTGTTGTTTTTTTTTTTTAAATTCCAGAATATTGTTCTTAGAAATTTTAGATGAAAACATTATTATTACAAACCTTTTAATAATCTACATAAACCTAAACTTCATGATGCGTTCAATTTTGACTGTATTGCAGGTTGAACTTCTAAAGAAAATACTAACTTTTATTCAAATTTTTGACCTTTTCAACATTTTTGACAGACAGTTAAAAAAAAAAATCACTCTACTGCTGCAGTTCCTCAGATCAAATGACATTATACAATTTTCACACAACTGGCAGTGACAGAAAATATAAGGTTGTTCCTCGTGTCAACCTACATCACGGGTCATTGGCCGGATATGCACCACGGACATGACAGCTACGCGGTACGTGCCACAGACCGCCGGACCACCAGAACACGCCTCCACAGAGCGCTAATGCAGGGAAAAAAGGTTCTATACAGCAGTGTGCGGTTAAGTAAGGAAGTTTTACACATGAACAAAACTTGCCGTTTCCCATAGGGGATGAAAAATACCAAAAACCAGATGCTTTCACAGGAAAGGACAACTTGTCTCTTAATTAACATCTCGGCCTCCAGTAAACACTGGACACAGTGTTTCCATGCACCCATTGGATCTATGGACTTTACCAGTATGTTGTAGCTCATTAGCATCTCGCCCCGTGATGAGCAGCCCACCCAGTGTGTGTGTGTGTGTGTGTGTGTGTGTGTGTGTGTGCTACACCACGAAGAGCTCACATACTTTTTAATACTCTGGGGGTGAGCCAATGTTGTGGACAGAAACATAGTTTGTTGAAGTGCAGAGCAGAAACAAAGTTCATTCAAAAAAAAAAAAAGAAAAAGATTTGACTGACATAAAGAGAGGGAACGTGAGAAGGAGAAAAGTCTGACTTTGTTCTCCGATTAATTATAAGGTTACGGCTCGTCTTGTTTCAACAAACATTCGATTTTACTCAGTCAACAAGTTTTGTGGATTTAAAGTGACAGTCGATGTTTATTGAAGTCAGAGTTGTCTGAGACCCTCATACGTCAACTTGCTGTCATCAAAGCAGCCTTTAAACTCGGGCTTAACGCTCGCTCTTACTATACATACCAACATCCATACAAACAAGCTGCTTTTTTTTTTATTGTTCTTAGAAATTTTAGATGAAAACATTATTATTACAAACCTTTTAATAATCTACATAAACCTAAACTTCATGATGCGTTCAATTTTGACTGTATTGCAGGTTGAACTTCTAAAGAAAATACTAACTTTTATTCAAATTTTTGACCTTTTCAACATTTTTGACAGACAGTTAAAAAAAAAAAATCACTCTACTGCTGCAGTTCCTCAGATCAAATGACATTATACAATTTTCACACAACTGGCAGTGACAGAAAATATAAGGTTGTTCCTCGTGTCAACCTACATCACGGGTCATTGGCCGGATATGCACCACGGACATGACAGCTACGCGGTACGTGCCACAGACCGCCGGACCACCAGAACACGCCTCCACAGAGCGCTAATGCAGGGAAAAAAGGTTCTATACAGCAGTGTGCGGTTAAGTAAGGAAGTTTTACACATGAACAAAACTTGCCGTTTCCCATAGGGGATGAAAAATACCAAAAACCAGATGCTTTCACAGGAAAGGACAACTTGTCTCTTAATTAACATCTCGGCCTCCAGTAAACACTGGACACAGTGTTTCCATGCACCCATTGGATCTATGGACTTTACCAGTATGTTGTAGCTCATTAGCATCTCGCCCCGTGATGAGCAGCCCACCCAGTGTGTGTGTGTGTGTGTGTGTGTGTGTGTGTGTGTGCTACACCACGAAGAGCTCACATACTTTTTAATCATCTGGTGGTGAGCCAATGTTGTGGACAGAAACATAGTTTGTCGAAGTGCAGAGCAGAAACAAAGTTCATTCAGAAAAAAAAAAAGAAAAAGATTTGACTGACATAAAGAGAGGGAACGTGAGAAGGAGAAAAGTCTGACTTTGTTCTCCGATTAATTATAAGGTTACGGCTCGTCTTGTTTCAACAAACATTCGATTTTACTCAGTCAACAAGTTTTGTGGATTTAAAGTGACAGTCGATGTTTATTGAAGTCAGAGTTGTCTGAGACCCTCATACGTCAACTTGCTGTCATCAAAGCAGCCTTTAAACTCGGGCTTAACGCTCGCTCTTACTATACATACCAACATCCATACAAACAAGCTGCTTTTTTTTTTTACTTAATTAAAAACATAAAACAATGTTCCTGCTGCTGTCTTGTATCATATGTGTACAGCACCACAGACTAGCGGCGCTCATTGCTCAGTCCACCTAGCCAACATAACCTTTCAGTGGTCTGTCTGCTCCGACAACTGTCTTATATACATGTTACCATGTGAGATATATCGTACATCCAGTAGGTGGTGGTCTCTGGAAAAACAGGCTTTAAAACGCTACATTTCTGGAGGATTTTCTTTTCTGTTTACAAAAACAGAAAACTTGAATTCCTCCACATCTGTGGCTGAGCAGATAAAGGATAAGGCTTGAGATCTGGGGTGTTTGTTTGATCCCTAACCTTTGTGTGTTCAGCAAATACCAGGATTCTGTTAACTGGTTGGGCTAAATGGCATTTTTGTTGTCTATCAATGTGTTTTTTCTCTTTATTCTTGAAACAAAGACTTTGTTAAATGGCCAAAATGTCTCTGTGTGTTTCATCATGGCATTTACATTTCAGTCAAATCAAGTGCGTCTGTTTTATGATGGTTCATTGAGCTCTGAGGTTATTGGTCGATACGTCATACATCCACTAAAAAAAAAAAGCAACTATTTCTTTTAGCAATTACTGCTGCCAAATGTGTTTAAGAGGAACTAAGGAATCAGGCATCAGATCTGCCCGAGGCGCAGAACACAATCTATTATTAAATGAATCTCAAATACATAAAACTTGAGTGTTGTATTCCAGTGCAGATGGGAAGTTAGGACATCCAAAATATGTGAGTGGGCTTAAAACAGGAAAAGCAAAATAATGGTTTACTGTTTATTCTCTTGGCTCACATCACACATCTTTCATTCATATTAGTAAGGAAAAAAAAACACCAGCTAATTTCCCCCATTCATCATGAAAATAACATTTTGCCTCTGATCTCCACTGGGCTGCTTTCTTGGTTTATACGAACGCTCTAAGATTCTATTAACTTAACCGGCTTAACTGTGCCATCAGTGTATTTTGCAAACGACTGACAAAAACAATCTTGACATAAAAGTTATAAATGTTCAGCAGTCATTCAGGGGGAAGGGAAAATAGGACTGAATGCAGCTGTGTTGTCTTTCTTTTAGTATTCAGGGTACTGCTTTGTTTTGGGTGCTTTAGGATTTATATTAAAAGATCTGCTGCTTGACTACAGACGAGAAGGAAGGCAAATATACAGTCCCTGAACTCGATTGTAAAGTGACATTGTAGTATCTTAGAAGTAGGAGTTGGTAATTGAGACAGACTTTACCTGAATGCAGCGAGGTACTCAGCATCTCCCATTGGAGGGTCCAGACCACCGGTCCATCCCACATTGACATTGAAGCCTTCACCCGCTCCTGCACCAACCTGAAGGAAGGAAGGGAGGGAGATGAAGTGAAGAACAGAGACACACTTCACTCATCTTCACCCATGCCAAAGTAGAAGGACTTTTTGTAACTAAAGAAAAACCTTTTTCACAAACACTGAGCTGCCTTTTGAGCTTTATAAAAAATGTTACTTTTATGAGGAGAGTTCGATAAGGGTTAGAGTTAGACACAATTTAGCTGTTATTTAAGATATTCTAGATTGAAAGTTATTAACATACAAACATATTTTTCTTCCATCTTTTTCAATACTTTTAGTATTTGTAGCTTTCAGTGGACGTGAATCATCTTGGAATCATCTTCCATTTGATTTAGAAAAGGAGGTTAAGACACTTTGTCATCTTTTATCTCACAGCGGACGGCCAAAGTGCTTTTGGCCGTCCGCTGTGAGATTGTCAGCCTTTTGGCTAGCTTTAACTTTGTCATTTTAAAATGAATTTATCTAACATTACACTAATGTTAAAAATAGCGTTGGCCAACTTTAGCGTTCCATTGTAGGCACAATTTATTTACTTAAAGCTACAATTTGGTTTGATGTTTAAGTGTATTGTAGTTACTTTAAAACAAAAAGAAAATGCAGTTTTAACAATCCTTCATTTTTTTCATAAGTATTTGCTATATATTTGTGTTAACTATTTGACAGAAACAAAACAGTCATGACATTTGTTCGTCTGTTATAACAGGTTGGCTACACATTTCGAACACCCACTCCAAATTGTAAGCTTTTTTTTCAAACCTTGAAAGAAAACTAAAATTTGAGCACTTTCAAAGATTCAAGGCACTCTTACGAGCCCCCAGGAAAGAAAAAAATAAACAACTCTGTAAATGTCAAAATAATAATGAATCTCAGAAAGAGCTGCCAAACTATGTGATGATGACAGGTTTGTGTCAAATGTTCACAAACTCAGCAGAGCTGTTGCAAAACTGTGCATTGCAGCAAAGTGACTGCATCTATTTAAGGCAACACCAGGGAGTGATTATGATTCCTAAATGGAAGACGGCTGTATATTAATACTTCAATCCTGTCCCTCCATTTTGATTTTGATACAATTTGTCAAAAACGCTATTAAATCACTGCGAGCCTCAAAAGAGTCGTTTTATAGTACCGTACATTGACCTACAGCAAGACAGCAAAAAATATTTCACACTTGGAAACTACTGCCTAAACATTTACTGAATCATGTGAAATGTTCTGTTTACACGTCAGAAATACACGTTTGGCAAAGAGTACGTGTGATGTAAAACTGAATTATCACAAAACGACTCCTTCAGAGTTTGAATGTTGGTGCGCGCATTTTAGACTATTTTTAGCCGCCCCTGAGACCGGTGTCTTCTCTGGATGCGTGATGCTACTCTCAGTTTGACCTTACACACTTGGGGCAGGCGGAGTTAACTGAGGCTTGGTTCTTGGAACCAAGGTCTAAGAAGATTCCTGCCTCTCTCTTTGTAGTCCTGCTAGAAGTCATTTAGATGCACTCGAAGCCCTTTGCCATCAGTCAAAGTGTCAGTTTGAGGGAAGACTGAGGAGGGTGATTGACACGCTCTTGGCTAAAACGCCTGGTAATTTCCTTTGTGTGTGTGTGTGTGCGTATGCGTATGGGTGTGAGAGGGTGTTTGAAAGAGGAGGAATGCTGATGAGCATCGCAGAGCGTCTGTCTCCATTCTTCTCTCAGTGGACGGGATGTTCACAGGGCAAACCAAAAACACATGAGTCCTCATGTCCTCTGCCAACTAGTAATGTACCCGCGTGCACGAGCATGTGCTCTCACACGTGCACAGATACAGTTCCTGCCATTGCTTTAAGTCTTCTTTTTTTCCTTTTGCTTCCTCTGTCCTTTTCCTCTCTTTCATCTTTCAGAATTGGCTGGACTGGATTAGGGCCTCTGCCGTTTTTGGTGCTCGGCACTCTGTTATAGCTATGACATCACACCCCGACCCCATGGTGTGTTATATACCTACATGGGGGACAGTGAGACTCCAGAGGCTTACCACACAGCTCAAGAGAGGTTGAGAAGCCACTTAAGGCAAAGCCACATCCAAGCCGACAAGGCTTTTTATTGACCGTCCTTCATCAGGAGATTTCATGGGAAATGCTGACTATTTTAGCCACAATATTTTGCGGGAAAACTGTAGACTAAGTGGAAAGGATCAGGGGTGGGCGGGAGGCAAACAGTTTCACACCACTACAGGTTGATCTACAGTAAGTGGGGGGTAATCGTGACATTTACAAACAGTATATGGTGATTTGTTTACATTATGCTGAGTCCAGATAGTTGCTCATTAGTCTGTAGTTCAGTAATGCACATGAACCGTGGTTAATCAGTCATAAGGGCAATAAAAAGGATGAAGGTGTTTAACCAGACCATAAACCTGTACAACCCACTTCCTGCCATCACTACAGTTTAACTTGTAGCAGGTCTTTGCACCTGTCGTTGATAAGTCTTGATAACGCCGTCTGTTTTTTCTATAAAACGCTGAAAAAAGGTGTCTTTCAAATGAGCTTAGGTCCAGAGAACTTAACAGTAAGTACTTCTGACCACATGTAGTTTCATCCATCTTGACGTTGCAGAGCAATACTATGCGTCAGCTTAAAGCTTATGCACATTCAGCAGAGGTTTTTGCCCTTGGCCTCTGGCTTTCCATGATACTGACTGTAGTTGATCACAAGCCTAGATTCTTTGCTCCCTTTTTCACACCTTTTTCACACCTGTGAAACAACAAGTGCCCCCCCCTGGACTTTGATTTGAATGTGTGTGATCATCTAATTCACAAATGCATTGATGCATCAGTCACCACCACCAGGCGTCTCACACAATAATATGAACTATTTTTTTTCTGACGTAATTCCAACAATGAATATGAATGATTCTAGCATTTAGATTCTAGAGGTAGAAGTAAAATATTACCAACTTTGACACCAAGTCATTGGTAAAAAAAAAAAATCTCCTGCACAGAAATTGAGACATTTACAAACAGTAAAGTCGATTGAGAAGAACTTTGTTTTGTGACTTTGGTCTATACACATAAATTGATATTTTGCTGACATTACATATGTAGACTGATGAAAAAAAGACGGTCGACGGGCATTTCTGTTTCTGTTTTCCTCTCCCTTTTTTCCTTTCGCCGTTAAGATAATTAATACCGTCTTTACTAATGACTGTGATCACATCCTGACTCTTTAATATCATTCATAAAATATCCTTGTCAACACATCATTCTCAATGGACGTGGGCAGCGCATTTAATCACACAGTGTCCTCCACAGTCAAAGTGAGATCAGCAAAAAAGCCAGTGCCGTCTGTTTAGAAACAATCTCACGAAGTGGAGTTGTTTATAAGTGCCTACACAGGCGGCTCCTTAAGTTATTGTGTTTGCAGGAATTTAGGTGCAAGCAGTGTCTCGCAAAACACCCAGCCATCGCCATGGCAACACAAACAAAGGCAGAACAACACAGCATTGTTTCATGTCTACCTCACTGGGGTGTCCACTCCCAGGAAAGAAGTTGCCGTCGTCAAAGCGGTGCAGAGAGATGTAGAGCACGCTGGAGTCATGGTAGAAAGCTTCCTGGGTGCCGTTGCCATGATGAACGTCCTATAACCAAGGGATGATAAATATATACATTTATAAGACCAGCACAGCACACAGCAGTCAGGCTTTCTGATAAAGAACATATGATTTAAGGTTGTTAACACAGAGAAAAAACTCCTAAAGAACCCTGGGCAGCCTGGATATATTTATACTGCCTCGGGACACATCGGCATACAGCTCCATTCTAACCTGGTACTCTGGTTGTAAGAGACAGAGCTAGCAGTACTTTTAACTCTAATCAGCAGAAACACTTTTTTACAGTTTTGGTAAGGGGATGACCACGTGGACCTCCTCCTTATTGACCTGCAGCCATCCCACGTCAGTGTTTGCCACAGAAGTGTGGAAAAAAGAGGAACATGTGAAAAAATATTGGAAATTTTAACTCCTAAAAGTCCTGCGTTGACCATTGCGTGACCCTTTGTTTCCCTGACTGCGCTCAGAGATGTAATGTTCTGCAGGTGTGGACGTCTAATTGGATGATAATGAGTGCGAGTGTTTATGTGGATGTTGTTAGTTGACTTGTCCTGCGTAAGACATTGGACTTGGAGAGCTTCACAGGATCCTTCTCCCTGACGTCATGCTACAGAATCCTTTATTTAGTACGGTAGGTATCCGTCTCTCACAGACCCAAACATCCTTGCTATGACTTGACAGACACTCCACCAAGGTACACGTTGGTCCTCAACCTGATCTGACCAATGCTCAGTTCTCTGTCTTTATCAAACAGAGAAAACGAGAGTGAAAGAAAAGGGGAAGAGAGTTGAAAAAAAAAAATAGGAAAATCTGTTGTTTATTTTTTTAGGAACACTTCATACTTTGAATGGTAAATTCTACTAATTAGTTGGAACTTCCAGCGTGGAAACCTGATCTATTCCACTGGAACAAGAAATGCTTCAAGTTGGGTTTGAAGAGATTTTTGAAATGGTGGTCAAGTTTGGGTGACGTTCAGAAAAAAAGCCAAGTACATCTACGTGTTTAGGTTTATTTTTTTCATTAGATGTTGTTTGATTGTATTCAGTGTATGCACGCATCGGTGATTTAGTTTTCCTTTCAAGAGTTTGTTGACTTGGAATATGTAAATAGTTCAGCTCAGGGCAGTTACAGTACAGTACAGTTGAGGTCAAGCCTCCGAGGAATGCAGCAGTAGAACATCAAGGGTTTTGTTTTTATTTTGTATCAGATGAAGATTCTGTATTGTGTTGTAAAAATAAGACTTGTGTTATTATGCCTATGTTTGCATTGAGTGCCTTTCCACCGAGTGTCTGAGTGGGACTAACTGTGGTTAAAAACTGAGCAAACTACCCAGATTGCCAGTGATGTTGAGGTCAAGGTCATTTCCTCTCGGCTGGTTTGTGTTCAGACAAAGGAATTAAAAAAAAAACACCCTGATCTTCACTCAAGTCAGAACACATCGCAGAAAACTAAATTGTTTTCTACATCGTACTAGACTTTCTGTGTGGGAGGGATGAGTTATAGCAGACGCGGCTTTGACTGTACTTGACGACAACATGCTACATGAGAGAAAACCATCAATTTTCCGTCACGTTGGTCCCAAACCCTTAAGTCACTTAGGTCGGGCTATAGAAGCACTTATGTAGACCGACCTCAGCGTGAACCCTCTGTGATCACACTGCCAGCAGATCTTCAGCCTATCAGTGTGTTTTAAATATACTGTTAAAATGGTGTCATTGTGATTGCTGACGGTTTTTTGAAAGTCGAGAACAAGGAGCCTCTCTTTTCCTTTTCCATCTGGGTTTCTCCCCTGTATTTGACTGAGAACAATATACAGACACACATGGTAAACAGAGACAAAACCACCTGGCTGTGCATCAATATCTGCACACACACGTGCATGTGTGTGTGTGTGTGTTGCTATAACTGTGTATAACTGCCTATTCTTTGCATATGTGTCAGTGCTCATCACACATGGAGACCAGAGATACCAGTGTCTGAATGAACGACTAAATAATAAGGAGCAGTGCTACTGTACAAGGGTGCTGCGCTTCTGGGACCACGTTCGTGCCAGTGAAGCATTTGTGTGCTTGTTTTTTTTTTTTGTTTTTTTTAATTCCTGCCCATGTGGTGACCAGCGTTGACGGTCATGTGGTGGGTCCTTACCCAGTCCACGATGAGGATCTTGCTGACGTTGAGTTTGTGCTGAAGCTGCTTTGCAGCGATAGCCACAGAGTTGAAGAAGCAGAAGCCCCTGTGGACAAACAGACAGGAAGAAAGGCAGGCACATGTTGTTATGTGGACATCTTCGCTTCATTAATATCACAGATGCACCATGGGAACCCTTGGAACCTCGGAGACATCTTGGTGGTGAGCTGGTTCATGTGGAGGTTATTGATTCAAGGGCATGACGAATCAGAGGATTGACTTCAATGTCCAAGTCAAAAGAGAGGGGGAACTCTTGCCATGTAAACATTTCAATACACACATTGCTGAAAAATGAGGGTGTTTTAACCTGTTTTGTATCAATTTCCAAGCTGACAAAGAAAAATGTCTTTGGCATTACACATTTTTCCTGAGCCTAGAACTCTGCACTCCTGAGCAATACTGAGACCACAGAATCTGTGACAAACAAGTAGAACGCAGCTTATCTTAAAAAGCCACTCCACATTCCAAATGTAACAGAGTGTAAAATTCTGGCAGCACATGTGAGATGATTGGAGAAAGATGAACTAAGAACTTGGCACAGGAGTTCCTTCAACACTTATTGTCTACAGTGTAGGTATGCAAAAAAAGTGTTGATGTATGAAAAACAAGGGAGGAATGTTGGAAGTGGCAGTGTCAGCACAGGTCGTAAACTGTGTGAGTGTGTGTGTTTGTGTGTGTGTGGACAGTATTTCATATATACTGTTCAACTCTGCTCATCAAAAAAAAGCCATTATCATCTCATAAATAACCAGTGTCAAGCTCTGCTGAGCAAACACAGTCCCAGCTGACTGTGGTTACTTGGCTAATGGCTTCTATCAGAGATGGAGACAAATTCATGCTCGCTCACACACACACACACACACCCACACACACACACATATATATTGTATAGACTGCCCTTTGGGGGGTGGGGTGCTCTTTGTCTGTGCCTCCCTGTCACCATAAAATATACTAAGTGTTGGAGGTATTTCATCATAAAAGCATTAGGCCGGTTGTAAACACACACACACACACACACACACACGCTCATACCGAACTGCACCTCTTGCTTGTGTTGGTACGTGTGCACTGTACTCACTGAGGGGAGGACTTGGTCGCGTGGTGACCGGGGGGCCTGACCACTGCAAAGCCATTCTGTAAGATAAGAGAACATTCATTCATAATCATTGACGGAAACACCTGTGGCGTGATGTGGTTTTTACACTCCTGTCTAATTAACATGGATGTTTAAACTGCTGTTTCAGAATTCAGTTTGAGGGAAAATTTCCTTTTATAATAATAATAATATTTTTTTTATATTTACTTAGCTTTTAATATTGCTCTAAGATAATTCACATATAATATCACACATAATAACTGCCATGTCTTTTGTCATGTGGGTCATTATAGGTGTAGGTACTGTATGCTCATTTTTATGCAGAATCTAAAACACACCTGCAACATTAATAAAAGAAATAGTAAATTAAATTTAGGTAGTGAGAGACAATAGCCAGAAGTGACTAAAAATTAACATTAATACCGTTTAGCCTTGTTATTGTTCACTAAATAAAATTAAAAGGGCTGTAGGTTGGACACGAATAAAAGAAACATTTTTTTAAAAAAAGCATAAAATTAAAGTGTTTCACTTCCAAGGCACTCAATGAAAAGAACTTAAAAGCATCCAGACTTTAGAACTTGCAGCCCAACCTTATTAAACCTTATTGAAAAATTAGCTGCAAAATGTTTGAAGAAGCAGGCTTAAAGTTTGTTAAAGCTGAGGTAGCTGGAGAGATGTTTTATATATGTCTTAATTCAGCTTTACTCTATTTAATAAAAATGACCCACAATGTAACTCACAGTGACAGAAAAAACCCCAGTTTCAAACTGTGTTATTTTTCCAGTGTGCTTCATTGCATGTTGTTTATTACAGACAACACTAAGAACAGACAGATGTCAGGGTTGATGAAGGGTCTGCTCACAGGGACCCACCTTCAGCTTGCCTTGTGCTACTTTAAGCGCCAGGTCTGTGACACATCCTGCAGCGATACGAGAAGCTGCTGATGTGTGAAGTTCATTCCAGATGGTATCAACGTCCACCTGTCAGTGGGGAGAGTGGGGACACAGTCACATACTGTGGAGCTGTTGAATTCAGACGCAGTGAAAATCAAAACCATTAGAAAGATGCGTCAGTTTCAGGTTCAGAGGCATCAGAGCTGAACCCCAGACTTAGTAAACAGTCTCACTCAGCAAGTTGATGGCAAACAGGGAGTCCCCTATTGGCAGTTTTTGGAACTTACACAAATTCAATAAAATTTGCTGAACTGCTGTTTTGTAGTAGCAAAGTAAAAAAGTATAACACACACAAAGAGTGATTGATGTGTTAGGTGAATTTTGGTGAAATGTCAATATAAAAATATTTCTGTAATTGTGAATTTATACTGCTGCGAAGGCTTTTTTACACATGTTTTATCTAATCACAATAAAATATTGTTATGGCATGACATAAAACCTCTGCTTTCATCACAGACTTTGGCATCTTGTACCAATCGCCTCACTATAGCAGATCAATCACTGTTCTAAAATCCCTGCAGTTCATCGGCTACATCCCTTGACGGACCGCTGCCTTCCTCCCCTCCTCTCTTCTTCTTGATCTTTTTTCCTTGAATTGTTCCACTATTAAACTTAATCGTTTCAGCTACCTCCAAATCTTTATCTTTTCTTCATCTGTGACATCATTCCCTGATTGCCAGCACTCATTCCCTAAAATAAAATCCAGTTTCACTGGCACACACACATCTCTCCCAGCTGCATTCTATTCGCCCTTCTTCTTTTTCTTTGCCAGCTTCCACAACTCACCTTTGGGCAGCCCTAAATTTTGCGTTTGAAAGAGATGTTAGCCAAAAATAATAGCAACAGTGTATTATGGCATTATACACTATAATCGGGCGTAGTTGGTTGTGTGCAGAAGTGATTCTGCAATCACAGCACAAGTGTGTGTGTATATATAAATATGTTACTCACTCCCAGTCCTCCACAGGGCAACACAACAAATATCTGTTGAGCCAAATTTCCTGTGGGAGACAATTTATACTTAATCAGTATTATTAGTTATTTATTTATCCACTGTTTTGTTTTTTTGTTTTTTTTTACCTGCTAGCTTGTGGTTGTCCAGTTTGAGGCGGTTGAGAGGATTGGTGCCAAAAAGGAGCGCGTGTTTTTCCGAGTGCACTGACTGCAGCTCATCGAGTGTGGCCTTCCTACTTCGGAGAGACTACGTACAGACACACAGACACAAAAAAACTGTCTGTATATTGAACACTATTCATTTCATAGGCATTGGAATATGTGGATTTGTGTCAGTTGCATAAGCAGTTTTGTAGGTAAAATAGAAAGTCCATGTCCATGTACATTATCAGTACAAGTGCAATGTAAAACAAATATTACATTTTTTTCTTAAAACGACACAAATACATTATATCAAACCAGACCACAAATATACGTTTTCCAAAGATAGTACTAGTCAAGTCCATACTATAATACTCAGAACAACAGCCGCATCTAACTGTTCACAGGGAATCTTCAGTCATTAAACAGTGACAGTTGTCACAACACATGACAAGTATGGACATGAAGATGAGGTGCAGTAAGTCAAGGAGTGGTTTTACATTCCATAATTACTGAAGTCAAAATCACATGGCATCCTATTGAAAAAAATAATTAAAAAGCAGAGTCAACTGACTTAAAACTTGCCAACGAGGTTTGCCTTTAATTGCTATGCTGTGTTTACAAGCAGCTGCAGCAACTCCGACTGCGGTCGGTGATATTTCCTCTTATTTAAAATGATAATGTCAGAAGGGTATTTACTGTAGTAGTAACGGCTCAGTTCAGGATCAATGGAGGCCGTCGCAGCTACTACACAGCACTCACTAATTGTGCGTAGGCCATTACCTCACACTGGTTTCTGAGGCCTCTTTCATGGAGTCGGGACCAGATGCTCTGAGTCCTCCCAGCATGCTCAGGGTGACGACTGTTGTCCCCACAGGTACACTGGTGCTTCTGCATCTGCGAGTCATAGACCAGTCCTACAACACAACAAACAAGCACATCAAACCCTTGACCTCATAACGTTACTTCTTCATTATTTAATACTGGTCACATGTGCATGTGACTTTTTTTTTAAAGTCAGGCAGATTGACTGTATAAAAAAAAAAAAAAAAAAAATTTTGCACCTGTGGTGAAGCGTAGCTGAACGTCTGCTGGGCTGGACAACGTCAGAGAAGGAATGAGACTGGCCGGATGTGAAGGAGGCAGAGAGGTAGAGGCAGGGGAGGACCGGGTCCTGATCAGAGGCTGGTGAGGCCAGACTACGGTAGGAACACTCAGAGTGTCCATCTGAACTCCTGGACCCAGTATCAGCTGTCGCTGTGGTTTAGGTAAAAAGACAGAGTGCAACACGTTGATCTGCTGTAGCACAAAACTCTAACATGATTCCACTCAGCTCAATACTGCATTATTTCAACAATTAGATTATCTTCTAACAGCGCTCACTCTTACAAGCCTTGCATGTTGTAAAAAAAAAAGAGCAACAGCGCCCTCTGATGTCAAAGCGAAGAAATAATGAATGTGCGAAGAGGGGATACTTATTCTTTTTAAGCATTTATCTAACGCTTAATAATTAATTAAATTAATAACATAATAAATACCAGTACTTAAAAAAAGTGACATATAGTGATCATACTCTGAGAGCTTAATTGGAGGCTATAATGTGGGGTCCCACCAAAGTTGCTGACTGAGATCACAGTGGTCCACTCAACATTTACTGTTACGCTGCTGAGGCCATTAACTAAAGCTGAATTACATATAAACACAATTAATCTCCCAGAGTCGAAAAAGGCTTCAGAGAAGGAAAAATAAAACCTCACCCTAGAATTACCTGACTGTGGGTGACATGGGAGGACTCGATCAAACTGTCCCGTGATGAGGTGGTGGACTCTGTGCCACAAACGGAGTCGGTGCTCGTTGTGCTGCGTCTTCTGTGGTAGTTGTCATCACACATCGACTCGTGCTCTGAGCCACACACAGACCCGGGCCTGGAACCTGTTCCAGACCCTGTTTCCTCCAGATCCATGTCTTCTGATGGTATTTGGGTGAGACGCTGCTTCTCCATAGACTGGCCTGAAGACTATTAAGAATAAAAAAATGAAATATTAGTTTCTTAGTTATTTAATATATAATTTTTCTGGTCAAACATGACTCATGACATTATTTAATTTTTATATTTAAATTCATGAAATGTTTAAGTAAATAATAAATACTAAGGTTAAAAAAATGTCCATGAAAAATTACCTTAATACTAAGCAAAAGCACATACGAGTGAAGCTTCTAAATTAAATTTAGAGAATTTATTTTTTAAATAATTTATATATATCTTTAATGCATAATTGCTATATTAAAAGTACTTTAAAAAAAAAAAAAGGTTCCATCCACAAGAGGTCAAAAATGTGTGTCCATATCCGCCTCCGCTCACCTTATTTAGAAGTGAACTCTGTATGGCTCTCTCTAGCTCCCTCTTGTAGTGCTGCTGGAGCAGCTGCTGCTGAGTGTGTGAATGCTGGGCTGCCTGCAGGGTAAAGGACGGGTGGCTGTAAGGTGGAGGTTCTGAACGTGTTCGCTCCACGGGCCTGTGTGAGGGCAGGGTGACTGAGCCTTCTCTTGCTTCTCTTCTGGAGGGAGACGAGGAATGAGGCTGCTGCTGAAGAGGAATGGAGCTCAAACCATGAACTGCACAGAGAAGGTGAGAAAATGTTATATAACTGGGAACCAGAATGAATGCTCAGAGCATAATGTCCACTGAGGTCACGCTCTGTTTATCCACAGAAGAACTCATGTTAAACATACTAAACAGTGTCTTTTTAAAATGTTTCTTACTTATGCTCCAAATACAGTAAATTACATTTTTTTTTCAGTCGGATAAAAATGAGACAGTGAAGGTGTCTGTAGGAGTCTAATCCAAACAAGCATTTCTCTATTCGCAAATTGCGTCACTTTGATTTAAGAGTAGAGGGCGCTGTTGTGCTGTTAATAACAATGAGTATAGTTCAAACAGCAAGGAATTGTTTATGTGGAAGTATAGATTCCATCCAAGTAAAAAAATAATAAAAAAATTTACAAAGGTATTGTTTGTGACTGAGGTTCCCCAACATTAGGAACTTAAACTTGTGTGTAATTACAACTCCAATGCTACAATATGTGCGTGGTGAAAAGGTTACAATACTATAGAATACTATTACCGTAACAATTAAAACAGTAAAAGTGAAAAATGTAATGAAACCACTTTTATTCATTAGATATTATTAGTAAATAAAAATATCAGCTTAATAATACTGAGAACAAATTTAGTCAATGTAAAAAATGACAGGTTGATCTGTGCTTCTGCTGATGTTTCAGTCACCATTAGAAATAACAGTGACTAAATGGCTTTAGTCATCATTCGAAATAACCGCCAACCTTTCTCAAAATGTGATTTCATGTTTTTTTTTTGGAATATCGTGATGTTGAAACTTGAACATGTTTGTAAAACACTTTGTATGACTCACAGGAGACAAACTGTGGGTGGACCAGCCTAGTATGTGGATCTAACAAAAGAACCGGCTGCAGGTGCTGGGCCATCGCTGGGCTGCTGCGCTCCAGAGGAACATAGACGTGATGGAGAGCAGACAGTGGCAAGGGTTTGGGTCTTCGCAGGTTGGCCTGGCAAAGGGAAGGAGGGAGGAAAGAAAGACAGGTGAGTAATGGGGTGGAGGGGTCACTGAGTAATGTCGTCGTCATCATTTTCAGACATACAAAAAAGTTCTATAAACCTTAGTCATAAAAATAACAAAGCTACATTTGTACTATTATTATTATTAGTAGTAGTATGTAATCACGACATCTGCAACTTTTCATCTGACCTTTTGAACAATAAATATGGAGGCAGCGAGCACATACACCTAAGAGAGTGGTTCTCAAACTTTTTCTACTCTGTACCACCTGAGAAAACACATTGGCACAAACTGAGTACCACCATGATGACCAACATTAGAATATAGCAGCAGAGGCCTTCACTGTTAGCTTCCAACAGACAGGAGAGATGTTTATAAAGATGTTTATGTTTAAATGTTGTATTAATTATGCATGGTATATTTCAGATTTATTCAGTTGAAAATGTAAATGTAAAAATATGAATTTTCCCCACGTACTAGAGAGCGCTTGCGTACGGTACCACAGTTTGAGAACCACTGACCTAAGATAATAGACTGTTTTCCACAGTGGAAAGGGATTTTCTGGTGCACAGAGGAACAATGCAAATTCAATTCCACATGATCACCATGGAGGAAGTGAAATAAAGTCCAAGTGTGCAGAAGCTATTATAGACATCCACTTCCACTTGTGACACTGTCACATGAAGTTAGTCAACTACTGTTTTTACTAGTCAGAACTATTTGGAGTTCTTGTTGGCAAAAGTACAGTGTATCCGTGACTAATCGTTACTCACGTGTGTAGGACTCCCGGCAGTGATGTTGGGCATGGCAGCAGGATCTGGAGGCAGAGCTAAATGGGCCACCCTGCTGTCTTTCAGCATCAGTCGCTGTGCCTGAAGAAGAAGCATTTTCTATTGAAAAACACAAGTCATTTTTTTAAATATGAAACAACTCAGACACAAACTTAGACGAGAAAAGGAAACAGATTAGTTCACCGTCTGTTCGGAGACTGAATGTGAAGGACTCATGACTAAGACAACATTGTTTGTTTCCACTAAAAATATACAAACTGCAGTTTGTTTAGCAATCAGTCTAACTGTTGGAATTCTAAACTTGGGTAAATAAGAGCTGCTTTTCTTTCATTTTTGTCACACAGGCAAATATTAATGCCAGCACAAAACTGACAAAATATCTTGATTGTAGTATCGATTAGTATTACCTTTCTGAAAGTGTAACAAGAAATAAACTAAACAAAGTCAAATATACCAGGCAAGTTAAATAAAGTATTTGTATTACAGTAGATTCTCTATTTTGTAGCCATCCTTACTGCACCAGTAAACTGCATAGTGATATCAGCTCAGTCTTATTAATTAAAGCCTTCGTTATGCTAATTTGACCTATGACCTCTAAATACTTTTTTTTACTAATATAAAAAAAGAAAGCAGAAAGAAGTTGATAACATTTTTGGAATAGTACTGTTAGAAACCACTGACCTCATGTGAATGTGGGAGGGCGCCGTTTTCTGAATGGAGGCTGTCGTTGGGAGAACTGCACCCTGATGCTGAGTTACTGTTGCTGCTGGGAGACGAGTCTGGACCACAGAATATGTTGGTCAAGACAAAAAAAAAATACATGTTAGAAAATATTTTTCAAAAAATATTAATAATATATGAAAATGAGAAATAACCCTACAAAGTGTGAGTCATGTAATTATTTAACATTTTTGTGTTTTTGTGGCCGACTGAGCCATTGAGTGATGTTGGATGATTAAAGTTAAGAGAATGAATTAAAAAATATATAAGATAATACATCAATGTTAAACAAATAGTTTTATGTTATGATTTTTTATATTTAAATGCTAAAAATGTATATGTTTCTAAAATGATTGAACATCTCTTCTTTGTTAGGTAGGAATCATCAGAGAGGTTTATCAGAGCAGTGCGGTTAATCAGAAACATCTAAGAGAGCCAAAAACATAAATCCAAAGGAGTAGGTTATGAAAAAGATACTCTACCCAGAGTTTCTGTCCGGTGCTTGACAGCCGGAGGAGCGCTGATCTTTCGCTGCAGCGGGTTGGGTCTTGTATTGATAAGTTTCTTGAGCTTCCACTTCAGAGTGGGTTCAGAGACTGAATACAGCGAAACACGGCAAAGAAGCACAAGCAAAGAAAAACAAAAAAACAGAGACAAAGGTTAAAAAATATGAACTCTACATATACAGTACCTTAGCAGTAATGTACATCATAACGCTTTAATATCCATCCAACCATTTATTCCCCCACTGTGCCATGTTGAAAATGAATCCACAGCAAACCCAAACTAAGCACCTCAAGCAACCATGAATAAAGAAGGTTCTAGTTTACATTGGGCAGACTCCAAATCCCTTGAACAAAATAAATAAATAAATAAATAAAAAATTCAAATAGGGCGACTGGCACAAACTGGATGAAAAGCAGCTGTGTGTTGTCAGCACGCCAAAAACAACACCAGAGGGCGTGTGTGTTTCTGTTGACATGCCGTCATCTCCAATAAATAAAAGCTTTTTTTAATGATTTGTTCACTTGAAGAAGTGAAACCACTCCCATTCACATGATGAGGGAGACCTGTTCTGGCCTCTCACGTAGTTCATTTTACACATGCCTTTATTAAAGTTATATAACTGCCTCAGTCAGTGTCTCACAGTATTGTTGAGCTGTGACTCTGAAATCCCTGTGGTGTGTGTTTACTTTATAAGTTCCTTTAGCCTTATGTGGCGCTGTGACTAACGCTGTCAAGATTACCATGCACAAATATGTATTTATGTTTAAATAAAGAAAGAGAAAGAGAGAGAGAGAGAGGAATCCAGAGAGGGAGACTTGCCGTAAGATTGTATTGATTCAAAAAGAAGGCAAAAATAACAAATCCTCATTCTCATCATCTCACCTGTTCGACGCAGAGCCAAGTCTTTACGCTGGTCACATGTTGGAGGCTGGGGCTTTGGCGACACTCTATGTGCACAAAATAAAATTGGGCATACAGAAATTAAATAAAATGTGTACAATTTTAAATACCAAAAAAGACAGGTAAACCAACTACACATTTGTAAGTGACACTTGAAACTGTAATGAGCATCAAAAGTTCAGAAGATGAGCAAAAAAGGTTATCAGACAGAGACCGAGCAGCCTGGTGTAACATTTAAGTTGGGAAGAAAACTTCTACTTATAAAAGCAGAACACGGTCATTCTAGCTGCCACTAAGAGACTTGAAAAGCCAATGCATGTCTGTGTTTTAGACTCACCCAACAACTGTTTACCTTGACAGATATTAAGGAAAGTAGCTGGTAGTTTAATAGCTTTCCCAAAATGCGTTTTGTTCACAAAACCATCAAAAATCAAGTAAAGCGTGCTGCTACAGTATGAATCACTTTTATAAAGTGCAGACATTTAGCAACTATGATAGTTGTAGAAAAAGTTTGTTTTTTTCCTTATTTCTGTATAACAATTTGCTTCAAATATCTCTTTATTGCTGTCATAGTGAAGTAGCCTATAAGGGCATCTGTACTACTGGATGTGGGTGATCTAGTTTTCTCCTTGACAGCCAAACAGACTCAGCAGCTGGCACCAATCGATACATCTGACACAGATACAGAGAAAGAGCCGAGACCAGCAGAACTGATAATATCTCTCTCCCTGCAATGAAACTGTAAACACTGGCATAGGATTACACTGAATATTCAAAAATAAATATGACGTCCTTGAGACAAAAAAAAAAAAATCAGCAAAAATGTGGATGCAATATTGCTCGTGAAGGAGGGGGGGGCACTCTGAAAAATCACAGTATGTGAACAAAGGTCATTTCAGGAGAAAGAAAATAGATTTAATGGTCTGTCAATGAGTAAAGTCAAATTCAGCAGCCTGAAAATACAACTGTCCATAATATGGAAGTCTGAGATCTGTCAATTTATGTCACAAAACAATGTCATGGTCCGGCTGAGAATATCATTACCATTATATCAATATCATTAGTGTTATGTAACATGACTTTACTCCAGTGTTGACTATTAACTCAGACAGGTACCTGACTTCAACCAACACCTGTCTAGTCCACTGTTATAATGTCAAAAGTGTAGTTACATTAGTAATGTAATGTCATCACTTTGTGCTGCTGTGAAAGACAGATCACTATATTAACTGTGCTGAGCTCCAGGGGCTACCTGTTGCTACGCGTGACTCTGAGCAGGTCCCTCTCCAGCTGTGGCTCGTTAGGCTCGGCTTCCATGAGTCGATATTTAAATTAGACCCAAATGTACTATACACACAAACAGGTCTGTCTGTCTTGTATTTGTATGTTAATAATTTGAAATGTTAACAACTGCCTGCAACCACCCTTTATTACTGGATATTTGGACTTGACACTGCCCTGGGCGCAGACACCACAGTATCTGTGGCTTATTCTCCAGCTGCTGCACTTTTCTGCATCATGGCCTTCATCTGTCTTTGGCTCAAACGTTACTACAACAATGTTAAGCAAAGCACAAGGCGTTAAGGTATGCTCAGGTTTAAGTGTTTCAACGTTGCATTAAAAGACAAATCGGTGTTGGACAGTCGGACTTTTTGTGTCGTGTATTTTTGCTTTGTATTTACGCTGTATTACCAAACAACTAAGACGGGTAGGACAACAGTGTTAAAGACTGACCAATTTTTTGTCGGGGAACCTTAAACAAAAGGGTCAGAATTCTCGCTTCTCACAGCTCAGAGATCCTGTCTCACCTGTAACCTGGAGATGGGCTGTTGTGGTTGGGAGTCACCCTGTCATGGTTGGGCTGCTTCTTCATTATTATGTGTTCTCTGAGTTTCTGCCTCACCAGAGGACTGGCTACAGCACCTGTCAATCAACAGAAGAGTCAATTGAAACGTAACAAGGCAGAAATATTTTTGCATCAATTTTCCGCTGCTCAACTGCATTTCCGTTGTGTACTGTCATGACAGTTGTCTGTTTATCTGTCCATTAAACTGGATGGGAACTAAGGAAGAACAATGAAGACTAGATTTTTACCATTTTTTTTCATCATGTTAAAATATTCTTGTTTCTATTTGTTGAAATTAATCAGCAATGCCTTGGAAGCATCACAGTGACGTTGGAAATTCCCTCCCTGTTCACTAAAACATGCAGTGTGTGTGTGTGTGTGTGTGTGTGTGTGTGTGTGTGTGTGGTGTGACGCAGATGAGAAACCAGTGGCAGACATTCTTAAGGTTTTTCCATTGAGCCTCTGAAAAACAATATGGCCAAGTCCTGTACGACACTCACTCTGCTCATTTTTATTCTTTCGAATCAGCTGTTGTAGCTCTTCTCGTTTTTCCTCTTCCATCTCTCGCTGCCTTTGTTCGCTGTTATACTGCGTGGACAGAGAGAACACAAATATTACCAGATGTTTACGAGCATCCTATTCACACTATGCAAATGGGAACATGCACCACAAGTGTTTCAACCTCTGAGAAACTGTGCATACAGATTTAGGGCTGCAAAGAGCAGCCAATTCATTTAATGCTACCTGACTACTTAGATAGACCATTATCATTTCTTTACATATTATTTTCACTTCACCTTAGGTATCATTAACTCATTAACTGACTTCAACCAACCTGATATGAATATGATCCCTGTTCTCTCTACTGTAATTGAGAAGACCTTATAAGAGGTCAAACACGCTTGACATTTATTTTGTTAAATTAGCCTTTGTAGCTCTTACAGTAGGAAACAGTGCCACAGGACTTGGAAACAAATCTTTGGAATAAGACAGTTTATGACGGTGCAACTATATAAACTGCATTTGAAGAAAGGTTCCTTCATTTTGTAAAAAAAAAAAAAAATTAGAAACTTGAATTTAGTTTTGGAACTTTAGATATGAAGTAAGACTAAAATGATCATACAAATAAATTCAGAGAGGTTTACAAACACTTTACCAGTTGATCTGGGATCTACAGAAGGCTTGTCATTAGAGAGAATGTGGTTAGCTAACCAATTTGTTCTGAAGTTCCACAAAGAATAGCAGGTCTCTAAAAATGGTACTCATGCAAAAAAATATCGAAGAATCACGGACTGTCAGAGTTAGTTTAGTAATTCAGGGAAACAAAAACTGCTACTCAAGTTTAGTTTATTGGCTGTTTTTTCTTTCCAAACCTGCAAACGCCGCTGGGGAAACTGTGAGCAATGCTGAGAGTTGAGGGGTCCCAGAAAGAAGGGGGCTCGGGGGGCCAGCATCACCGTATCTGGGCCTGGATGTAGCAACCTCTGCGTCACACGTAGGTCCATGGGCTGCTCCCTGCGTGAGGGCAAGGTAACCTGACTGCTGACGGTCACATCCACTACAGAAGGGTGGAGAGAACAAGAGCAGAGCTACATGACTTGTTGGCAGTGTGTGGTTGGGATTATTACAGCTCTGAAACAAATACAGAATTAGTCTCGCAAAAGTATCTGTTACTTCAATTTAGTTTTGGTCTCAGATGTTATGACTTTGTGAGGTCCTCTCAGGCTTGTCAAAGACAGGTCATCATAATCATCGTCATACTGCGGAGACTTTGTTTATTGCACATATGTAGGTAAGGGAAAACACTTCATCGACACGATCGCGAAGAAACCCAAGAACAATTGGAGAGTATTTCACCGTTTGTCCTTCACATAAACAACATTTCATTTCATTCAAGACTTCCTGGCAGAAATCAACTGGCCCGCGTCCAACACTGCATTCAGGAAAGCACAGGAGAGGTGTGTCTGTGTTGAAACTCAAGGGCCACAAAGGAGGGAATAAAAGAGAGGAGAAGGGAGGCCGGCCAGCTACATTTGAATTTGTGTGGTCAAAGCATTCAGGTCAGGTATAACAATCTGTCGTCTTCAATCAGCGTTTCGCTAAAGCTAATTGTAGCCCAAGTGAAGCAATTAAACTACCAATCAGGGAGCTAACAAAAAACAGATGTATTTTTTCAAAGTAGTCGGGGACTGAGCAGAGGTTAGAAAATTCACTGTAAATATGGGAGGTTGAAGCAGACTCACAGTGATCGATGTAATTATTTTATACACTTAAAATGAGCACGGTACAATGAACATGAACAACAACAGTGAGGACTATGATGACATTGATAATGAGAGGAGTTTTAACAAAAGCTACACACATATTAGATGTCCTCATATTAGAGGTGTGTAAAATATGCAACACACACAACTTTGACAGACTGTTTCGTAGCCGATGCTAATAAACCTGACACTGAAACAAAAGACTGAAGAGTTTGAAGAAGACACCTTGCTGCCTCTGGGTTAGAGGGACAGAGAGAGGGAGGGACCGAGGGAGTGAGGGAAGAAAGGACGTGGAAATTTACTGAACTCTTTTGGCCCCAAATCCTGCAACCTAGAATATTACCCAATATCACTTGTATAATTCCAGTAAGTTGATGTATTCACTGTACAAATATTTGCCAAAACACGTGAATCACTATGATTCAACGGGTGTCTCTGCGTTTATTTCTTAAAAGGAAACCATCAAAAGTTGCAAAAGCAATACCTTAACTCAGTCACTAGGAGTGTATGGTGGTCTGTTTCACTTGTAGGCACACGTTCCTTCTGTGACATACTGCATGTAATTATTCATGACCAGAGATTTTTTCCTGTAGAAATGGAGCATGTTCTGGGCAGTGTCTTACTTCACAGCACTTTTATTGTCCTATTGTTTTAAGATTATTTGTGGTTGTCAGTTTTTTCCACATTTTGGTCCATGTTGCCAAATGCTCAAGTCAATGCATAACTGAAAGTTTTTTCCCCCCAACATTGTTGGTGGTGTACAGCTGCACAGATGCTGAGGAGTTACTTCTCCCTATTTGGCTAAACTCAAGTGAATTGAAATTTTATCTTGAGTAATCACTAGCTTTGAGTACTTTATGTTTTATTTGTTGTAAGAAAAAAAACATGATCATAATTTTCATTAGGTTTAATGTTGAACACCCTGCCTGATCTCAGAGAGGAAGTCAGGAAGATGTGCTGTGTGGTTTCCAGCCTTAACCCAAACCCTAGAATAACTCTACCTTTAAATGTTGCTCTAGCAAAAAAAAAAAAAAAATGGAGCGCTGTTTAAATGTTTTTAAAGTTGCACACCTCTCTGAGTTACAGAGAAAAGTCTATCAACACCGCTGTGAAAGGAGCAATCCTTAACATGAAAGCTGCACCTGGGGTTTCTTTAAACGCTCCTGCTGGACTCTGGCCGTCACACAGACTCAGCAGCATTTTAGTTCCCAACAGAGAGATTGACTCAGAGAGAGTTGAAAGTGTGAAGGCGTTACAGGTTGACAGGATTCCTACCGTATGAAGACAAAAAAACACTCCCACGCTCTTAACACTGCAGGTCAAGTCAGATTCACACAGAGCAGAACGCTGAGATTATAGGAGTAAAATCATTGACTGAAATAGAGTTTCCCTGTATTGTTAAAGCTACATTTTTAATTCTGTTGACCTGCTAAAAAGTCATGTGTTTTAGGCTTTTTGAAAGTGAAAACTGAAAGTACCTTATGACAAAGTTTCTTTGTTACTGTTGTGATGTATTTTTAATATTAATTATTAATAAACAGCCTCTTCCAGAGTATACATTGTTGTTAATCTTTTGTTTTTTTTTACTTCCTGCACAGTGCAGTTCTTGGAATCTGACCTCGTCAGCCAACCTGCATGCTGTGACACATCAGATGACACTTGTTGTCAGAGAGAATTACAGCTGGTCTAAGCCTCTGCTTGCATGTCACTGTTAAAACTGACATGGGCTTTGAGCTTTGTACGCATGAATAAGTACAGACAAAAACAGGAAGCACCACATTCAGCACAACAGTTTGTGTTAGTGAAAAAATGTCTGTGCCTTTGAGAGGAAACCAGGCAAATGCTGGTAAAACGGGACAGCGGTGGTCGCACTGGTGCACACACGTTTCACTTGCACACAAACACAAACATGACAACCAAATATGTCAGCTCCCCTTAACAGAAAGGAAACGATCAGGAAGTCATGCTACACAGAGGAGAAACACCTGTGTTACAGTTTTCACACTAAAAAAAACCCAGCTTGCACCGACCACACTACACCCTACAGTCTTCACACCGACTGAGTGACATTTAATTTCTGTGCATGTTTGAGGATTTGTTCAGAACGAGAAAAGTGACAAGATTTGACATGTGACTCATTTCACTGTATTAACGGATACAGAACAAAAACAGCTCAGTCACCGCAGCCAGAGCCTGGAGGTTTTCTGAGGCTGATGATTACTTCCTATCACATTACAAAGAGCTCAGTACGAGAGCTCAATAATGTACACACTTCCAAAATCACAATACATCATGAAGAAATGACTCACAGACCACACACCTACACTAAGGCCACCAGGTTTCCAACAGTGCCAGCACAATCAAAAGCCTCATTAACATAAGCATGAGACTGGATGGGGAAACCAAGAGAACACTGTGAAAACATAAACATTACAACCCACACTTCAAAAACAAAAAAATAAGCCAAACTTTGACAGTGACACTGGATAAAGCAGACATCCAGGCCAACAACAGGTTGAGTCACTAAGTGCAATGAACATGTCACTAACAAACAGTGTCGACCATTTTAATCTAATAAAAGACGAAAGGTACAAAGCATGCAAACACACCGTGTAGTGTGGTTACGTTCTGTAACAAACATCATGCAGCTGCTTAACTGTTCCTCTCTGTCAGATCACTTGGCTGACTGCCTCTGTGGTGACCTCCGGATGAAACGTAAAACCCAAAGTAATTCTCGCATTGGTCTAATAACTTTCATCTTGGTTAGACAGAGAAAAATACAGATACTGAACGTAGATGCTGAGAAAACTTTTCAATAGATCTGAATTGATGTTTTTGTTAATGAGAAAGTGCTGACACAGCTTCAAAACAAATAGTAATAAATCTCCACAAAAAGTATCCATTATATTGTGTAACAAGGTACACTACTGACTGAGTGACAAAACATACCATCAAATTAATGGCTAGTATGGGACGTGCAACATAGTGCTGGTGGTGTCGTTTTCTTTCGTTATATGTCTCAAATACAGATATTGCATTTTAAATTAAAAAAAAAAGAAGTACTTTCCTAGATTCAATCTGGAACACTGCAAACATAATTGCATAGATAAAATCTGCGAGTTGAGCTGCTAAAAATAGGCAGGAGTCAAACTTCTGGTTTCTGTAATAGCATATTTGTTTCACAACCATCATCCTCTTTCTGTGGGCCTTCAGCAGTTAAGCACAGAGGCTCGTACGCACACACACACACACACACACACACACACACAGAAACAGAGACTTCCTGTTTCTAAAGTTAGTCTGCACCATAACATCCTCTTGGTTCATTTAAGCAAGCAGAAGCTTCTATTTTTGTTGACAAGCTACAGCAGTTTACTTCTGCAGCATCGAGAGAACTACAAACGTTCAACAATTACATCCACAGTGAACCTAAAATATACTTTGTTTACTGGTGAACTGGAGAGAACACAACAGTCGGGTCGTGTTCCAGTACGGGGTCATTATTCGCAGTCGTGTACAGATGTTAGCTTGAGGTCCAAACAGCAGCAGTTTGAGGACAAATGTCTCCTGAGTTTGAAAAGAAAAAAAAAACAAACAAACAAACCTGAGTTCAAGTTCAAATCCCTATGTGTACTAAAAAAAAAAAAAATTCATTCTCCAAAAACACTGGCCACCATCATCACCCCCCTCACCCCTCTGTTTTTCTGCATCCCCTCCCCCGCCCTTACATTTATAGGAATCCACAGCTGTTGTGGACATTCTGTCCCTCTGCTTCCGAGCAGCTGGAGTATCAATCTCTGTGTGAATGTGTACGTCTGTTTGTGTGTGTGTGTGTGTGCGCGCTTGAATGCATCCATCTAAAACACGGTATTAATAGCTTGCAGTTGTTTCTTCTCAGTGTACACAGCAGGTCTTTGTGTTTGCATAAGTACGATCTGCCTGCGCGACAGATGAGGAAGAGTGGACGCTTGTATCACAACATCACTGGTGGTGTGTGTGTGTGTGTGTGTGTGTGTGTGTGTATTAATAGTGCCCATTTGTTTCTTCAGAAGGCTAACTGTGGCCCTTTGTACTAGCAAAAGTGCATGTAAGTGCGCCGCTTTTATATTTAGTGTCACCTGTCGGGACACACTTGTGTAGTAGTGGTCCGGTCTGCACATGTGCAAGGACAGAGACAACATGAAGTGATTTTTCATGACATTAATATCATCATGTCACATGTTCTCATGACCGTGAAGCTTTTCAGTGCGTGTGAGAGTATTAATAGCAGTACTAAATACAAAAACACAATTCTCTGTGTGTGCGGCAGGTGTTCTGTTTGACTGTCAACAACCTCAGCCTTCACCACAATCTGTTTCAGATCTGATCCTTTCTATATTTCATTGCACGTTTGCGGATAATAACGACATCGAGTTCTTGCAATATTAGCACGTACAATAATAAAGGAGCAAACTGGAGTACTGATGGATTAAAGCACCACTCTGAGATTTACTTGGAATGAAATATATTTTGCTCATGAGTTTCACTAATCAAGATTAAACTACAAATCAATGAAGGTTCCCAGTTATTTTTTTGAACGTGTTTGTCCAAAAGCAGAACTAAGACATCCAGGATTTTAGAGAAAGTCAACTCCGACCACATCAGACACGCTTAACATGACTGTGTGTTTAACAAAACCCAAAAATGGATAAGAAAATAAAAATTAAAAAGGCCAATTGTCAGTATTTGTGTTAAATAAATGTTACTTTTTTTATTGGTTATACAGATGTCCCTGAGTAAACGAATAAGTTGAGCAACCGATAGAGGCAAATAGGGAAGTAAAAAGATTTCACTCGCACAATAGAAAATCTGGTCACTGTAAGGAACGGATATCTCTGAAACAATCGGAAGTCTGTTTAAAGAATGTCATTTGTTTTGTTACACAACAACTAACTTTTTTTTTTAAGATAAGAGAATAATCCAGAGAACACCGTTCTCACTGTGCAAAGAAAAGGTGAAGCATGTTTCAGGGACGCTTCAGTTCATCTGGAAAACATGTTACGGTGAAAGAAACCATATATAAATAAATAAAAATTAAAAAAACAGAATAAAAAGATAGCAAATAGCAAATACATGTCTGTTACCAGTTTGGTGATAATGTGTTCAACTTACATTCTACTATACTATATATTGACCATTTTTATTTGAAAATATATCTGGGTCAGATTTGGCCAAACTACTGAGTCATATTTCACTGTTGACAATGGCTCAGCTTTCCCTTCAATGGTTCATTTTCCACATGGCTTTAAAGGCAACAACCTTTGAGCCAGGCACATTTCCACACTTTAAGGACAGTTTAAGGACAGTCGTCACTATTTCTCTCACAGTCATAAATGCTGTTTTGTACTGACCATTCCCATTTGAAACCAAAAGGTCAGACGCCAGACAGTAATAAGACTTCTCTTGATCTTGTGTCCCTCAGGCAGCACAGGAGAAAGGTGAGGGGTCACCAGCCTCACTGTAGAGTTACAGTGCACATCACTACCCAGCATGCTCTTCACTGTGAGTATGAGGCTGGATTTCTCACAGACAGAACAAAGTGACAATTGTTGAAATTGTTTCATTATTTCTCCTTTGGTTTCCAGAGGTCACTTTTTTGTGGAGGGTGAAAACAGCAGCGTTTAGCCCTGAGTGTTGCCATAAGGATAGCCTGAGACTGAAACATTGTGTTAGTCAGGAACCTGAATGACACAGAGCCTTCGAGATTCTACTGCAACTGGGGGATTTAAAAAAAATCAAAAATAGTGTGTGAAACATGAAAGTTCAATTGAACATTATTAGCTTTTAGCAATAGTGACATTAGGATTGTGACTAGGCAAATATATATATACATATATATATATATATAGTCTCACATGACTCTACAGTGCCAATGGATTTAATTACTGGCAATGCTATTTGTAGAACAACTTTACCGTAATCCTGTTATCACCTGTGCCGCTGAACTCTTTTATGCAAATGCAGGAATAGAAAATGTCAATGACTAATTTACATATCCAATGCCCACTCACATGAACACACACACACAAACCCATACACCTATAAGAACAAAAACAGAACATTTAATTTCCCTGGTAAAAATGTTTCAAAAACAATGGGAAGAAATATGAATGTAAATAACAAATCATCTCTCTGCATATCCTCCATTAAGTCTAACCCTTTTCAGGCAGTGGTGTTTCCATCAGGGTATTTCATCTTGGAAAGAATTCTGGAGGATGTCTTTCCCAGTAGAGTAAAACCTGCTTCTTCTTTGTTAATTTTAAACGTTTCCCGTTAAAGGTAAAACTGTTTTTATTATTCACTGTTGGTTTCTGAGTGTTTGAAGAGCTGATCAAATAAAATAAACATACAAAGCTCATTGCTAGACAAACATAAAATGATGAAACTTGTCGAACCTGTTGAAAACATCTTGGACCATGTTCATGATAATGTGTTAATTATTTTAATGACTAAAATCAGATGCCTCCTGATATTATAATATCAGTCAAACAGCTTCTTCTTACCCTGGTATATACACATGTCAATCATGCACCAGTTAGCATAACCCGAATGCCAGTTCAAAACAGATCAAACCATGTGACAGCTTTTCGACAATCAGACGAGAAGACAGATTCAGGTCAGTGTTGTGTATACCTCGACCCAAACGCCAAACTTTCACCTCTGCAATGATACTCACAATAACCCCATGTCATCTGAGGAAGAGTGGAACAAAAACACCGCCCCCGGCTTCACCGAGAAAACAGGTTCTCATCCTTACGTCCCTCTTTAACTCTACCATGTGTCTGCAGTAATTCTGTATATATCACTGTCTGTTATTACACACTAGGTTGGAAGGCTATGTACACAGATAGCCCTCTTTGTTACAAATACACCCTGCAGTC
>NC_024317.1:6316460-6326813 GCF_000523025.1 Cynoglossus semilaevis | reverse complement strand
CCTCTGACTCCTGGTTTTGATAGAAAGGTTTTGCCTTTTTGAACTTTCTTGGTGTTCTTCATGACGTCCAACACTTTCTCAGTGCTAATGCTAACCAATGTAACATATTAATGTATATAAAAAACAAAGTAACACATTGACTTACATGGGCTGGACACAAAGGCAAATTGATATGCCAATTCCGAGGAGCAGTGTATCAGTAGTCAGCTGAGTTGATCTTAAATCAGGAAGAGGAAATGTGATCTGTGGCTCTGGCCTGTCCACAACACTGGTCCTATTGTCAGTGCAGGACTGTGGCTCACATTTGGAAAACACTGGGGACTTTTAAAGGTTATCTGTCTTGGGAAAAGGATGATATTGACTTTCACAAGTACTGAACTCTGTCACCCAAATGTATGCTTGATGCTGACCTCCTTGTTGTTGAGTGTTACTGTGTTTTACAGAAAATATGACTAATTCAGAAATTCTGGAAGGTCCCTCTTTGCTCATCTTAGTCACTAATAACAACGAGCAAAGTGAAAATACAACATATTACGGAACTTCAGTTTATGAGTTTGCCTTTTATCATAAAAATGATTCCCTTCATTTCTTTGAAAGACAATTGTACTACATGAATAGTTTTCAATGAATATTTGTCAGAAGTGAAAACGTATTCATGGCAGATGTTAGGAAACTCTCTGCAACGTGTAATTAAACTGCCTTAAACAGAAATGACCAAAGCCTCACGTCAAAAGTCAGATAAAACTTCTACTTTAAAATGTAATTGATGAGACGCAGCATAACGTTTAATTATCTCTGAATGTCCTGTGACCAGAATCTGACAGTTTTCATCCTGATCACTCTGGACCAGCCTTTACTGGTTTAACAGTACTTTACACACAAGTGAAAAAGGACAAAACTCCCTTTTTGTCATAAATGTAACAAACAGTTCAACAGTGCCAAGGTTAACTAACAGCGTTGTTAAAACTGTTTCAAGTCGTGCAAGCCTTTGTTTTGTTTGGCAGGGCATGTGGAACATGAGAAGAGTAATCGTCAGTCAGGTGACAAAGCAGTGATACCTTTGTTTGTTAAAAACGCTGAGTACTGATTGACATTAATGCTCAATAAAAAGCACTTTGATCCTGCAGATATTGGCAGTTTGAAGCCGTTTTCGTTATCTCTGGTTACCCACTGCAGAAGAAAGAGTTCTGGAACTAAAACCTGCACTAAAAAACTTCACTTTGACAGATTATTAATATACAAAGTTGACAAATATTAGTATACATGACACAGTATACAGTCTCTAGTCAAATGTCAAAATTCATGCTTAACACCTGATCAGCAAAAGCATTTCATGCTTAACACCTGATCAGCAAAAGCCATTTGTTATCACAGTTTATTGATTCAGTGGAGCCAATAAGATCTGAAGAATCCATATGAATCATATGACAGGTTCAGCTGCGTCACACTGTGCTCTACAAAACCCTAAGACAAGAACCAGTTGCATGAGGCAGGAGTCTTACTGGATTGACATTGTCATTTACTGTTGATTTCTTTTGCAAATTAAATTTAGGCAACTCAATTCCAAAACTCTGGGAACAGTTCTAGCAACGGAGAACAAAGTACAATATTGTTTTTTTATGTAAGTGTAAACCATGAAACGCAGTATAAATAGTTGCAGAGGGAAACTTAGATGTCATATAATGTTAAAGCCAACATATAAAGCTCCCGAGAAGCTGGAATCGTTAAAGTACTGCATTACGTAGTTTAAGTCGTTCCATTCTGAAAGGAACAGATGAAACATGGACACCCTTGCTTTGGAGCATAAATCTACTGCCTCAGGACTTTTATATTATATATTTAACGTTGATATTTGTGTAAATTAAAGCCGGAGGGACCAACCCATTTGAACAAGAACTACATCTTGAAAAGAATCCAAAAGGAAACATAAAACCAGTGGAACGAGGCCAACAGTTGACATTATCTACTGTCTTCTCAGCTCTAAGAGAATTACTGTTCAGCATTTAAACCAAGTTGTTACAGAGGCATGTACTATAAAATTATTTAATTTTAGGAAAGCCACCAGGCCCTTCAATAGGCAAAAGAAATGGAACAAATGTCAAATTTCAAACCACCATCTAAACCAAAGACTTAATTACATTTAGACTGAGAAAATTTAAATCAAAAGAAACTAGGTGTATATTTTCCATAACACTGTACTTTAAGATTTTATGTTTGTTGTGTGATAGATCCATGGGGAATGCTGTTAAATGTCGACTTCAGGGCCTATGTTCTTAAGGTCTTGACAGTTTTCAAGTCTACTTTAACAATAACAGTGAAAGCATATTTTTATATTAAATATAAGAGGACCATTCAAAACAACAGAACACACTTGAAACCAATGCCAGTACCAGGTAAGGGCTCTTATTAAAGGAAAATACCAGGTAAGGTTTCACAAAGGTTGGAAGATATGTTTGATATTATGATCAAAGTAGTCAGTGAGATCCTTTAGGAAATCTGCCCGCACACACACACATACACACACACACACGCAGACTTACATAATATACACCAGTTGCTGGTCTTTGAAAAGGTTAGAGATCAAGTCACTCCCAGCTAATTATAAAACAATAAACATATATACACATGTACATACACATAAAAATAATTATCCATAACTGCAACAAGAAAATGCCAAATTTTCAAAAATACGTGTGAAGTGTGAAAATGAAAGCGACTACATCATCTGGCAAAGTGGTTATTGGTTGTATAGAGTCCTGGGTTCGATTCCCAGAGGAACCGCATATGCATAATGGTGCCTTCCATTCTGTAAGTCAGACGCTTTTAAAAGCGTCTGCTGCACGCAAAAATTAAAACTGTAAAGAGTGCACAATTTGTCTCCTACGTTGCTAGTAAGTGGATGGGAAAGTACATTTCCAATAACGCTTCAAGTTAAGAGTAAGGCTTCTTAGAGACTCTGCTTTCAGGGAAGTGACCGTGAAAACATGATCTGTCTAATCTGTGTGCTATCAATGAAGCTGAGCTTCAACAGGGTTTAATACGGAGTCAGATTTGAAAATAATTGCAAGGATTCTTCATTAACAACCGTTTGTGAATCAACTTGTTCATCACATTTCAGTGCACCATCGTGTGCACAGAGGTACAAACGGCATTCCATTGAAACGTATTAGGATTACTACGGGATCAGAACTGGTGAGTGGGAAAAAGGAAAGGCGCGAGAGAGTGGAGGTCGTGTTAATTCCTTTGGCACGGCCCACGTGAAAACTTGTGTAACTGTATCCATACAACAGTACTGGGGCTATGACCTCATGCCGTCCACTGAGGCAACCTGGACACATGAGAACGTTATCCTACGCCTGGTCACTTACTGCTATCGCATGCGTGTGTGTGTGTGTGTGTGTGCATGCATGTTTTTTCCTGTGACTGGGTGGGATCTAACAAATTTTTACAACTTATGTCACAATAAAGCACACAGAGTCAAACACAGCTGCCCACCCCAAAGCCCATCAAACAACTGAGCGCTTGTTGCCTGGTAAGTGAATGACTCAAACTTTTCAATGACGTATTGGGGAGAAAATACACGCAGTAGGAAATTCTATGCACAATGAGGCCTTAATGCCATAATTGCACAATTATTGGTCGTATGCAGCTCCTTCAAAGGGAACTGTTGTCATTGCGATTAGGTTCATTTTCACTGCACCTACAGTTTACACGGTCACAAGTTCACCTACATTTGAGGTCACACCTACTGCAGCTGAAAAAAGAAAAAAAACTGGACTCATGGAACTGACATGATGCCATGCTGTTGCTGTGTCTAAATATTGTTTAGTCTGGAAAATGTCTAAACTTATCCTCCAAAACTTTTGACATTAACATCCGCTGTACTGAAAAGTTCATGGGTGCAGCCCAGGTGGACACGTTCTTTCATCAAAAGCCTTCCCTTACATGTTATTGAACAAAAGGTTTTGTTTTGTTTTTTAAGACAAGGCAAATAAGACCGAGGTGAGCCTAGATTTTAGGGACAACTTTGAGTTAAATTTGGCTGTGTGCCGTTTTAAAATTAATTTTGAAGCTTATTTTCCTATTTTGTGTTAATACATAACACGAAGGGCCCAAAAAATGTGTTTTTGCCATTGAAAATCTCAGGTCAGGTGGCCTCCTGCACCTGCAATTGGACACAAGCCAAAAGAAGTTGATTTTACGTTATTTTTAAGCGAATTATGGCACAAATAGAAGGCAAGTATTTGTTGTCTGTTTTTATTTTTCCGACACATTGTTTTGCAACTAAATAAAAACAACACGTGGACTGTGTGAAACATACTTTAAATCCAACTTTTTAAAGTGGTACAAACTCTTCCTTTTAGCTTCGGTCACAGCGTGGCAGCTGCGGCAGTAAGAAGTGAAGGCAGCCTACCTGAGCGGCGTTCAGAGGAGATGTGCCGTGTGTGTTCACCTTCCACGGAGGAAAACCAGCCAAAATGTAAAGTTGCGAGAGTCAGTGTTGACGACTACAAAAATAAATAAATAAAGAAAAGTGTGTCCAGCAGACTGTCCTTGTCTTCTTGTTACCCTTCGTGTCACAGCTGCAAAAGCCAAAGTCGGGCACCTGGAACTGTTTGAGCCATGATGTGAGGCGAAGACTGAACCGTACCGTGTTCGTGCGTCTCTGTGCGTCTCTGTGTCTGTGCGTCTCTGTGTCAAAGTGTGACGGTATTGAAACCGCAGATAAGACCTCCCGCTGGAAGTCACGTTTATCCGCTTTTGTTTTGTGTCTGTGTGTCGGCGGTATAGTATGAGAGCTCCACCTGCTGAGCACTACTTGGCAACTCTCTGCAGTCTGTGCGTTTGAGCCGTGGGGGGGGGGTACAAGGGATTTGTCTTGGTACGTCAGTGCATTCATATAGAATAAAATGAAAAAACGAAACAAGAATTCATAAATCTATACAAAACAATAAGTTGTTCACGTGTGGAGTACAAAACACCCTAATGTTATGAGTTTAATGTTTGTCAACATGAAAAAAAAATCTAAATCAAATTCTTGTGGTATCTTGAATGCCTGAGTCCTGACTCTTTTTTTTGGGGGGGGGGCTCATATTACTGGCATTAAATTGTTAAAAATAAATACATAAATCATTGAATAATAATACATTCTTTTGTCTTTTTATCCATTCCTTAAAAAATATTTTTCATCATTTTTAATAAAGAAACATATCAGTCAGCATAAATGTAATCCATTTAAATATATGAGTTATATATTTTTTTCATATGAAACTAATATATTTGAGTTAAATTGTAGTGTTTTGAGTTTGATGTCATTCATACCTCAGTTCATTTCCAGACACATTGCTGTAGTTGCTGCCATTGTTTGTGTTTGTCTCCACACATCACCAGACGTCTACAGAGCTCTCTCTCTCCCTCTCTCTCTTTTTTTATTTCTCCCTCTCAGACCATTTTTACTTCTCTGTGCCGTCATTAGTGTGGCAGGTGACGCGCTGATCTGATTGGACGGAGTGCAGGCCGAATTCTGTCTCCCCCGTTTTTCCAGTGCGGTAGACACATGCGTTATATGATGTGGAAAAAGTCTTTACCAGACATTCATGAGGGATTTTAATTTATAGAAGAGGATTTGAAAAACTGAAGGTCAAAGTAAGAGAGAATTGAAAAAACACATATGGTATACATGGACTCCAAGGTGGAGTTTTGTGGCCAGTAAGGCTCACTTCTCTTCCACTCACAGGAAGCCAGTAGGAATGAGAAGAATGCAGTCAGGCAATACGTTGATGGAGGGAGCAGCAGTTGCACGGCAGATTGCCAAAAAAGAAAAAAAAAAGGAGAGAGTTGCAGACAGATAAAGAGAGAGTGGGAAAGTGAAAGAGAGAGGCAAAGACAAACATCCATTGAGATTCACAATGAGGCAAAAGCCGGGACTGGCATGTGTGCAGGAAACACACACACACACACTCTAACAATTAGCATGGTGTACTGTAACAACTCTGTCAAGTGCTGACAGTTTGATGTGAATAACATGTGTGTGACATTAATCACATCGCTAACACAGATGCTACAGTTTTGTAGTGCAGTGTCATTGGATGGTGTGTAGGTGTCACTCACGTATAGAATCTGCACATCGACCAACAAGACCAAAGAGGGTACACCAACCTTTAACTGCAACCGCCCCCCCCCCCGTGTCAGATCATACAACCATAAACAGTAGACGTTCAGGAAACACCCATTTACAGGTTAAACACATATTCTTCATCCATCACCGAAGAAAAATATAGTTTTTTAAAAGTCATATTCAGAAAAAGTGCAATCACTCACATCAAGCCAGTGTAGAAACTGAGTTATGTGATGATGCAAAACACAGACCATTAATGTTTCTCACATAGAAACAGAGGCAAACTGAGACAGAACAAGAAATAGCTCCAACAAAACAAAAAGAAAGTTCCAAAAAATTCTGGATAAAAAACCTTGCATCAAATGCCATGAATGACTCCATGAATGACCAGAAGACGGAGGTCGGTGAATAGCATAAAAATAAAAAAACATAAAAAAATTTTGGTCAAAGTCAGGAGAGGACATCCTACAGACCTACATGTGTTTAAGTAGGCTGCCTGCTGAGCTGTAGCTAGCAGCTGTGTGGTAACTTTAAAGTGAGTAGTTCCTGCTTCCGCTAACTGCAGTGGGTAGCCTTGAAAGCGTTTCCATTCCCAAAAGCAGAGCAAAGTCAACCCACGTAGGCAGCGATGAAGCACTGAGCACTCGCCGAGTTTCTCTGGAAACTGACTGTGATGCTGGAAATTGTTGGTTTTATGACGCCTTCAAAATCCGTGTGTGTTTGAGTGTGTGTGCACATGAATGGAAAAACATCAAAACACTTGTGAACAGCTTACACCTTCTTAAACAGGCTTGTTTAACGTTATGTACTAACAAGGAAAGACTAACTCCATCGTAAAAGCAGCGACAGATACATTTAGATGGAAAAGTAAATATTACTCTGAAAAAAAGACATTACACCATATGGTCTGAATATACATGTAAAAGGTAATTATGAAAAAAAGACTGAGACATGACAAAAGACTGAATGTACATGTAAAAGGTAATTATGAAAAAAAAAATTAAATGCCCTGAAACAGTGAAAAATCGCCCCTCACAGTATTTCCCTGTATAGTGTGACTTTCCCTTGGCATCATTTGAATAATCCACTCCTACTGCAGCTCCCTTTCTTGCAGTAAAAATAATTTTCCACAAGGGGGTGGTGCTAAAATAAATGACTGCATCTATTGTTTGTTATCTCGAGCGTGGCAGTGTGTTTAGGTGTGAGGGAGACAGCACTGGTGCACTCCACTCTCTCTGTGCCACATATTATTAGCATCACTTCCATCAAGCACTCATCTCGGGGTTCTTCCTCGTCTTCCCCGCGCCGCAGCAGATTTCATCTGACTTCACTTGGCAGCTCTCGCTGTCATAAAGAACTCTCCTCAGACCAAAACAGACTTAATGAGAGGTGATCTGTTCTTGGAATCACTAGGACTTTTTTGGCCTACTGTGCAGCCAAGTTACTGAACTGTCCCTCAGAAACTTGGAAAATGTCACGCACCAGTGCAACTCCAAAAGCCAATTTGGTAATTGAAAACGAATATGTATTTACGGTTTGATTGGCCTGACAAAAATCTTAAAACCTTCCCAATAAGTCGCTTTTGTTGAAAGTCTGAAAAGACAAATAATGAAATGAGAATTAAAAAAAGTAGGATGAAGAGGAGGAGGAAAAAGAAGACAACTGGTTTAGATTTGGAACTTAATTTAAACACTCCTCCTCTGACTCCCGGTGTGGGGGCCGTCTGAGTCTTTGACCCTGAGACATGGGAGAGTTATGTCCCCTGAGGGCCACTTCAAACTGGCTGTGGCCTCTTAACCTCTTAACCCTTGTCATTTATAAACCAAACAAACCCGTAGTATGATGATTTATCACACTGACAGCGATTCAAATGCCCAGGTTTGCTGGGGTATTTACACAGTCTGGTTGCCCAAAGTATTTATTTATTCTCCGCCAAGTTCAACAAGGATGATATCTTTAAAATGTTTAAAAGGTTTTGTCCAAACCACAAAAGTTGGTTCCCACTCAATAATTTTAACTCTCATCTGCAGTCTACAATCTTTTTTCAACGTTAATGAGAGGAGACAGTTGTCAGTAGGTGGCAGTATTCTAACTTTAACAGTGCAGTGTGGTTATTGAACCTAAAGAAGAAGATATAGAGCGTATGACAGCAGCAGTCAGGATAAGAAATGTTGTTAAAAATCTCTAAAGGAAACTTTCTTTTTGTGTCATGAAATTGAATATTAACATTATATATACATGTATAAATATGATTTTTTTTTAATTCAGGGCATTTGTTGCACTCAGCAAGTTGTGGTTTGATTGACTGATTCATTTAATAATTATCAGCTCAAAATAGCAGAAAATAAGATTGTATATAAAGCTAATGTAAACTAATATAAAGCTAATGCTTGAATAGCCTAAATTGCCAAAACATTAGCTACAGTATAACTGAAAGTTCGCCCTGAAGATAGGCTGTAAACAAATCTTTAAAGAAATACGTTCCAGTCATATAAAAATCCACAAAAAGACCTAGCCAGAGCTGAGACGTATTTGGATTTCTTGGATTAGGAATAAGAGAAAATATTTTGATTTTCGTTTTACTACTATAAACCACAGCATTTAGCTTATATTCTCTTTTAAGGGCTTCACATGGAAATCATCAATTTGGAGAAATGGATGCTTTAAATAATATTCCAAGCATAAATTTGATTAAAGTGAAATCCAGCCTTTATTTGAAATGGTGAATTGTTGCACTGAGAAACCTCTCACACATATTGAGTTAGACAGCATCTGTCTGAGGAATCACATTCTTTGGGTCTGTTCAGCTTTTAACAGCGACGGACTCCCTATAAACCTTTTATTTCCACGGGACACAGAACTGGTAAAGCCTAATTTATTGGCCCAAAAAACAAGTCGACAAGTCTCTAAAAATGGAGCAGCACCGGGGAGTAAAAATAGAGCGAAAGTTTAGTGTTTTGGGCAACGGAGCAAGGAAAAGCTGAGGCCAGCGTTTTTATCCAATGCAGCAAGATTTATGTACAGAGCAGGAAAACAAGGAAGGATGAGGTATAAAAAAAAGGTTAAACCTGCTGCACATTAAAGTGGGTGAGGTTTTTTTTCTCTCACTTTATATTAATGTGGCTTTTAAACATGTGGCAGCAGTGATGCAAAGCACACGGCTGGTTGGAGATTCCCCAAAAACCATGTGTTTGTGGGCAGAAAATAGATGTATGTTAGTATAAGCAGGAGCTGACAACTGGAGTGTTTCAACACTTTAAAATGTTAACATCTCTGCTCGGCAGTGGAGGAATCCAGAGAGGAGACGAGCCAGGGTTGTTGCTACACTTATTCCTGACGCTCACAATCATGCTCAGCACCTCCGTCTGTCTCGGTGTGTTTGTCTCACACCGCAGTGAAGCACTGTTGTTGTTATGTGTCTCCTCATTCTTTGCACTCTAATGCTTTTTGTGGACAGATCCGCTCTCCAGGGGTGACTGGGTCTGTTTCCAATTTTCTCCCTTCTCCGCGTCCCAAGAAACAAGCATTTTCAAAACCCAAACAAATGAAAACAAAGTGGATTTCTTCTTGTCACTGACCACTGTTTGTATCTGAACATCTTTGCGAAATTACCCAGATTGTCTTTATGATTTTTTTTTTTTTTTAAGGCTGTCTGCTCACAGTGAACCCAAGCTTCTCACGGCCAACCAGAGCTGACCGTCTGCTGACCACTGAGATAAACCAAATCAACAGCCAGACCAGAGCTTCTGCAGCTCGACTCATCCTTATTAACAACAACAACAGCCAAACACACAGGCTACACACTACACAGATTGTACTTCAATCCTGGCTGTACTCAGTACTCAGTAGAACTGTGCAGTATCTCCTACCAGGTCTGGGTGCTGCTGACATCCAGTGAGAGGTCTTCCTGTGGTCCCACAGCAGCTCAGTCAATCACAGAGGAAGTGATCGTTTAGGCTGATGACCAGGGAGAAGACAGTTCTCGCTCTGACAGGGGAGTGGTGCTCCAACGCTGGAGCCTGGCTCTGCTCTGACACGGAGAGAGACACACAGAGAGAGAGAAGGAGACAGAGAGAGAGTCACATTCAACTGCCTGATACAAAAGACTTGCTCCAACTTTTCGGTCTGAGCACTTCCTCTCATGTGAGCTGAACTGAGCGCAGCTCTCTCTCTCTGTTTCTCTCTCTGTTTCTCTCTCTGTTTCTCTCTCTGTTTCTCTCTCTGTTTCTCTCTCT
>NC_024317.1:6311886-6316431 GCF_000523025.1 Cynoglossus semilaevis | reverse complement strand
TCTCTCTCTCTCTGCCTTTTTCTCTCATACACTAACCCTACCACTCTCTCTCTTCCTAATTCTGTTTCTCTCTCTATCTGTCTTTTTTGGTAACATTTAAATACAGCTCCCTATAAATTTAGCCTTAGTTGTTAACAATACACAAAATCAGTCAAAGTAAAAGAAGAAACAGTTTCAATTTTCATGACAGTTGTGAACGGAACTTCTACACTTACTCAAAATATCCTTACAAACGCCACGCAACACTAAAATAACAAGAACATTATTCAAATATTATATTGTTTTTGTATTATTTTCTCTGTATTTGTGTCTTTATATAAATTGGAAATGAAGGATTTTCCACAACAGCAGGGTTATGTTGTTTCTTGCTTGCATGCTTTTTTTTGTTTTTTTTTTTTGCCTGGAAACTTCAATTTTCCCAGTGTGGGATCAATAAAGTTTAATCTAATCTAAATCTGAAGGAGACAAAGAGAAAGCACTATATTGTTGTGACGCTCGTATGACAACAGAAGGAAGTGTAGATTTCAGATAGATGTAGGATTATAAATAACCAAAATATCATAAAAGACCAAAGTATCTGTGTTTACAAGTATCCGTGTTATTACAAATACTGGCAAAACTAACACAGAAATTCCAGTCGGTTCTCGATATCTGTTTTCTCTTAGATGAATTTGATACATTTGATGAAACTCTCCAATTGGCAGTATTTTACACATGATGTTTACCAGAGGCAGATAACTTCAGCGCGCTGCCCTGAGAAGTTCTTTCATTTTTTTTTTCCTTCTTTTTCACCATGACCCAGTCAAACTCTTACTTACACACAAACCAAGCATTTACTGAGAGAACTCATGCAGGACGGCATTTCACCACAGTAATTATATTTCCCTCTTAGTGACATTTACATGAGGCAAACGGCCAAATTGTGACTACTTGAATCAAGAACATTGTAAATAAGTAGATGCAGTAAATGGGCTCAAATAGAAATCTCACAAATAAAAGTTTACAGTTAATAAAAAGGCAATAAAAAATGCTTAATCTGTAAATTGGTGCATTTAAAATGTCCCACAAAGTCCAGAATGAAGTGGTGAGTATTTGGTGGAGGCTCTTTTTGTAGTCAAACTGGATACTAATCCTGGTACTGATACTAGTACTTGATTTAAAAAAAATAAGAAAAAAAGCATAATCAGTATTTCTTAGCACTGTGCTTTTACTAAGTGCAAAGATTTTGGATTCTGTTCTAGGAAAAGGTTTCCATGATGTTTAACAATTGGATCGATGCTTGTTGATAAAAAGAAAAACAGAAAATAGAAAATAATAAAAAACATTTTTTGTTCTGAACCAAACGACTCAGGTGCTTTCCCAAAGTCAGATATTAGTTTTATTGTGTTTTACTTTGTTAACTAACTTTCCTGGAAATTTGTTTTGTAGATTCATTATTATATACTGTACATATGTTTAATAAATTCTAGTATTTGTATTTTATTTTATAAGTACTATTTTATTTGTCTATCTATTTGGCAATCAAGTCAAATCAAATTGAATTAAATAGAATTAAATCAACTCTATTTTGGTTGAATCTAATCTAATCTAATCTAATCTAATCTAATCTCATCTAATTTTATCTAATCTAATCCCACCTAATCTAACACAAACAAGCAATAAAATAAATATACAAAAATAAATAAATGCAATTTATTATAATATAATCTAGATAAAAAAATCAGCCATTGTGAAAAAAAATTAAAACACAGACCAAAGGAGGACCATGCTTTTGAAATTGTCCAATAAATTAAACTTCCTGTGTACTTCTAACTCCTGTGTGAAGTAGTTTCAAAACCAACTTTACCAGAGGAAACGGTACAATTCCTGCAAAGGCAAAAACTGCAGTTCTGTAATTCTGTAAAACAGTAATTCAAGGCCAATGGATAAATCCAAGACTCTTAGTGCTGTCACTGACACAACATCAGTGCTGAGCAGAAACCCCATTGAGTCGTTGAAGACCAACCTCATATTAGATGTTTTAACTTTGCCAAAGACACAGGGCGCAATCCAAACTGTTATTAATAGAAGGTGGAAAAGCCAGATCTGTGATGGTAACAGTATGTGTTTGATTTCTTTATCTTGGTTTGGTTAAATTTAAAAAAACAAAACAAACTTAGCTCTTGCTAATTAATGTGCCTCAATGTGTGGTTTTCATGGAAAATTTTAAACAACTCCAAATAGTTGAACTGAATGATTTCTCAATCCAGCATCGTTTCAGTTGTTGTTTATGTCAAAGATCACATATTGGGTGAATGTGATTTTAACCACTTTGCATCAGTTATTCTGGTTCCAGATGGTTTGCTTCAAGTATTTCTGAAATGATTAAATCTCCCGGGATTTTCACAAGTCTTTCACTGGAGTTTTACTCCAAATGGTTTGGAAAAACTAAAAACATCCAGTGAGCGGTAGTTCTGTGGATGGAAAAGCTGTGTTCCACAGAGAGGTCAGGGAGCCATGGTCAGACTAGCTGGAGCTGCAAGAAAGGCTGCGATAACTGAGATAACCATGCTTTACAACTGTGGTGAGCAGGAAAAGCAACTCAGAATGCACAGCATGCTGGGAAGTGGGGCAGATAGACCATGCTGGGGTTCCACCTCTGTCAGCCAAAAACACAAATCTGAGGGGGCAGTGGAGGAAGGGTCACCGACGGAGGATGAGTGGAAAAAAATGGCAGAAGGAATCTATTCAGATAGTCGGGCGTTTGATCCAAATCTGTTCTGTAAAGTTTTAGCCGCTGATATCACTCAGTCGAGGGGTAAATGCCAGTCTCTTTGTTGCTCATGGGCTGGATCCCATAATGACCATAGTTTGTCCTTTTAGCCACTTGTTTAACAATGTCTAGTGGACAACATTAAGTCAAAAGAGTGGACGCCCCCCGCAGGGTGCTCAGAGCTATTGCAGGGGGATGCAACAAGGCCGCTAACGAACCAAAACAAACAGAAAAAGAAATGCTAACAAGGCTGCTAACAAGGCCGCGAACGAACCAAAACAAACAGAAAAAGAAAATCATATTTTTCCTTCAGGTCCCCTCAATCATTTTATATGATTTATTGGCAGTTAATTAAAATATAAAATGAATTTAGAGCATTATACATACATTCAAAAAACATCCTGAAAACATGTGGTTTCCATTTGTATTAAATTTCATTGTCGCCAAAAAACTCCTGTGTACTCTAATTCAACGTGACAAATACTTTGTAAGTTACAAATACCAAATAACTGACACAACATAGTAGCAGTAACTGACCAGTAGCTCCTGTATTAACTTGACCTTAAAACACAGGTTTTGTCTGTTGAAATTTCCTGCTGGAACCAAACAGTGGACATTTTCCTCAGGCTGATGTAGACGAAGATTTTATCAAGTATGTGGTTGAAGTCATTCTCTCAGTCTTTCTTCCTAAATTCCAACAATTTTTTTATCTTTCCGTTCCAGCAGACGTGTCACCGCTGACGGACTTCACGGGTTGGTGTCACGAAGTCTCACACGTCTACGTTGCCAACATCAGTCCCGTTCAGAGTGAACTCCACTGTGATGTTTTGAGGGAGTTCCCACTCCCCGGTGTAGACCCCGTGATTGTATCCTTCTGGTCCACAACGCAGCTACAAAACGCGAACCACCCTCATGACCTCAGCTGCTGTGTGGTCTAACTGTGCTACTGCACTAACAGCTATGGATTAACATTCTGGTTCCAATGTAACTTCATCCTTTGGGAAAACATAGTGACCAAAGAAAAGTCATCTTTGGGGGTCTTGACCCTTTGTTCCTGAGGCAAGTGAGAGAAGTTCTAAAGCGGCCTGGTGTTGGTCTCAGGTTTTCTACAAACTTAGTGTAAAGCAGTAGTACATCATAAAAAAAAAATATATATATATTGATGCCTAAACAATGGACACAAGTTTATTCTCATGGAGAGAAAAAAAATATTTGACAAATGTTGAAAATTGCATGGGTGTCAACATTCTGACCTCAAATGATTTCCTGGGAATTCCACTAAGCCACTGTGGCAGTATGTGAGAATACACACAGTTAAACAAAGTTGAGGAGTCCAGTTTCGGGCCCACAGATTCCACAAAAGTCTGTTGTAATCAATGGGAGTTGGGACTCACAACTGTGTGGCTGAGTTTACACCGAAGGCTATAGTGTTCCACTTGGAGGACGCGGAGGGAAAGGCGGCAGGAGGAGACGTCAAGGCTGATAAGAAGCAGGTTTGGAGACCTTGAAGAACACAATGGGATTTTCATCATCTGGAAACATAAAGTGCACTTTGGCTGTTAACAGCCCCTAAAGATCAGTGTAGGGAGGAGCGGTAGGAAGGGGGGGGGGGGGCCTTTATCAGCCAAAGCGGTTGAGACGGATCACACGGAGAGAAAAATACTGGAAATGTTTCATCAGCATGAGAATGACCATCTTTTTCCAATTAACTTTTCAAGTTTTATGACGGCCCCCTCCTGGTATTCCTACTATGCGAACAGTGTTTTAAAAACTTCCTGCTTTTTACTCACCAA
>NC_024317.1:6310191-6311836 GCF_000523025.1 Cynoglossus semilaevis | reverse complement strand
CTCATTACAGGAGATTTGGTGGAGCGGTACTTAGAGTTACGGAGAGTTTTCCTGACACGTCGCTGGATGCTGTTATTCCGAGTCCTTTTTTTTGGAGGACTAAAGATCACAAATCTTAAATGATGACTTAACACGTGCAGATGTGTAGAGAGTTTTGTGTAAAATGGGGTTCTAAGGTTCACACATGTAGTAAATCTATTGGGAAAATTTCTCTCAGAGTCTGACTCCATCTCTCTGTGGCTTTAACTGCAAAATCTGTTTGTTCTACAAATGCCAATTCCAGAAAATGTGGTTCTATTTCCAAAAATGTAATGTAGTTTGGTAATGTGCTTAAGTCCTAATTTATCAGGCATTAGCACAGAAATGACAGTGTTTTCACCGACAGTCATTTTTTTTTGTTTCTTAAAGGTACAGTACACCCACTTCCCTTAGAAAATAATACAATAGAATTGTTTGAAATTTTCCTTCACATTTTAGGTTTGTCATAGGAAGTATTTGATGGATACTCCAATGTGGAAACCAAACATGTTATCAACTAAAATGATTATTAAAGAGCGCTACTACCTAACAAGTATGCTTGCAGTACAAAAATATACAAACAAAAAACTTTTACTTAGTCCTTCATCTGTGGAACAACAGTTTTATCACTGATTCACAACTGGAGGGAGGCAACCCAAAAGTGGGCAGAAATATTTTGAGAAAAAAAAATCTCGTCTCGTCTGTGCACATTCCTTAACAGTAGGTAGTGAAAAAACCCCAGTAATACCAGTTGACACCTGCCATCTCAAACCTTATAGCAGGGGCGTCAAACTCAAATTCACACTGGGCTGAAATGAAAAACTGGGAGGAAGTCATGGGCCAAAAACAATATTTATAAAAAAAATTGATGGCAATTTTGCATGTTTTCTCTTTTCTTCAGATAGGAAATGTTTTGTTTTTGTTTTTTTTCATATGGAAACAAACTTAAGTTTTGCGTAAACATTGAATCTGGAACAACCAAAGCTTAATATTATAAACACATGAGAAATTAAATCTAAAATAAAACACACCTCAGTAAAAATGTATGTGCTATAACACGGGTCATACAACGCACTATAGTACTCAATACTACAAATGCTGTCAGTATATGGGGGCCTGAGTTTGACATGTGTGCCTTACAGGAAGACATGGAAACTCCTACTTATTTATTCTGACTGAGAATGGCAAAATACAGGTGTTATTAATCTGCATCATCTGGTCTGGACTCAAAGCTAAATTAATGAATCGTTCAGAAATGACTAATTTCTTTTTACATTTGCTCTATTATAGAGACAATAATCCGATGGAACTTCTGGAGGTCAGCATCACTCCTTAGAGTCACTGAATAACAAACTATTAAAATCACTAACATCCAGAAAAGCTGATTGTTTTTCCCTCGGCCGTCAGTGGGTCGTGACTTCAGCTGTGAGTCGGCCGGTCTCTCGCAGGAAGGGGGAGTTTCCTGAAAGGTCATGGTTCTACCAGCCAGACCAAACACCGGCTAATTACTTTGTTGTTTGTCGGGTCGCTGCCTGTTTTTGTGTCGCACTTTGTCTTTGTTTAGCATTCCCAAGTATATTACCTGAGCCTGCTTCCAAAAGATGGACCCGGGAAAGAGAGAAGAGTG
>NC_024317.1:6288811-6309963 GCF_000523025.1 Cynoglossus semilaevis | reverse complement strand
TCCGTGCAGCTGTACTCTGTCTTTCAGGCTCTAGATCTCCCACAAAATTGTTACATTGACGCTGTAACTCTCAAACATACACACACGTGCACACACACACACATACACACACACACAGCAGGAGAGAGTAATGGTTCCCTGACAGTTAGAGGCCCCGAAAAATGAAAGAATGTTCAACATGAGGCAAATGAACAGCTGTGGGACGAGGGCGAAACAGGAGGCAGTTGATCAGAAGAAAGGACGAGGTGCGACCACAGAAGAGGAGACGAAGAAGAAAAACAGGGTGTGTGTGTGTGTGTGTGTGTGTGTGTGTGTGTGTGTAGTGGCCTTTCTGAGAGTAACACTATGTGGTATGAGGAGAGGGTGGACTCTTTTCTGGAAGTAGAATCAAAATAAAATTTATCGGCATGTGTCAGATGTCCAAGCCCAGAGTGAGCGTCCAGCCTGGGACCTGGGAGGCCAGCAGATGTTTTGCACAGCTGTTGTAGAACTGATCCACTGTTGGGTGGATGTGCCTCAGATTAAGTGCTCTCTCTGTAATGAATCAGCCTTGGGAACTTAAACAACCATTGCAAAGATGACAAACTGCAGATCCTGTGTGTGTGTGTGTGTGTGTGTGTGTGTGTGTTTGTCAGTGGAGGTTGGAGGCTTGTGGAAATAACATGAACTCACCCTGGATGAAAAAGTAGCGTCTGTTTGGTTTTCTGGCTCCGTTCTACGTCGTCATATGTTAAAACTGAACAACGGAAAAAGTACTTGACATTGGCGTGTTCATTTGCTTCCATTTATCCACACGAATTTACACTTCATCACTTCTATGAGCTGTTAACCACTCTCTCGGAGAGCAGACCTGGCCAAGACACACATCTGTACATTATTTCTCTCTGAGGGTCCGGGTCACACTGGGTATTTATACACCACGGAGCATCTGCATGTGGTTTGTGGAGCCCATCCCAATTCTCTGGGAGATGGGCAGCCTTTATGGGAGAAGCAGTCTGGGTAAGTGAAGAATTAGCCTGCGGTGCTACGAGACTGCGACGGTGGAAACACGGCCTTTAAATGAAGCTGGAGTTTCACCCAGACTCAGTTCGTTCTCTCTTCTCAAACGTTTGAGTTCAGCGCCGGCTGTTTGAAGACACGGTGAAGCCACACGGCCACACACCTGGATCACATTCTCAGGCTGCGCTTCTTGTGAAATTCACCACATTTTTTTATATCTCGACTGAAAATACCACTGTCACCGTGGTTTGAGGGATGACATTTATCACAACACCTTCGTTGCGTTTGTTGTTTTGTGTGTGTGTGTGTGTGTTGTGTGTGTGAGACGGGGGGTATTTGTGCACTTTAAATGTAAAGGTTGAGCTGGGGCTACATGTCACCAGGCACCTGTGCTCTGGCGGAAACACAGCCTCCATCACCACAGTAAACACACACACACACACACACACTCAGAGACCACATGTACTGTCGCCTCTTTAAACAAACTTAAGGTCACAAAGTTATGAAGTTTATTTGTGCAAAAAATATCCAGTAAAAAGTGAATGAAGAGTGAATAGATGCAGAACCTAAGGCTTGGGCGTCGATAAAACACTCAAGACCTGGTCACAAAATAAACAATTAAAACCCCAACAATAAAGCACCTGATTGGACTAATCTGGAGTAAATAAATGAATCCAAATGTTCTAGAAAATAATCCCATCTTTCACACTGAAGTGACATAATGCTGTTCTGCCTGTGTGCTGATGTCACCCCGTGCGATGAGCCCCAAAGTAGGGCAGGGTGACCACAGAGAAGACGAGGATGTCGACAAGCCCCCTCGCACCCACTCCACCCCCAACGCCATCTGTGATGAGAAACACTGTGGGTTTTACTGAGAAAAAAAAGCTGCGACTGCAGGTGTCGAGAAACACAAATCCAAGCTGACACAGAGAGAGGCTTAGACACACGAAGAAATAAATATGTAAAAAATAAAACAAGGGCGGTCTGTGCCCTAGCCTTACAGACAGGAGATCTCTGGTTTGCCAGTTTGATTCCCGGTTCATTCTGTATTGGTTTTACATGGCGTCTGTCTGTGTCTGAGTGTGAGAAAGAATGATTGGTTGTCTGGAGATGGGCACACTGTCCAGGGTGACCCCAGCCCTCCTCCCCCGTCCTCCCCCATCTGTCCATATCCCATGACTGCTGAGATTAGCTCCGGTTGATCCCACGAGTGATTTAATAAATATATATAATAAATAAAAAAAACTGCTTTGGCTATGACTCAACTTCATGTCATTCAGGAATCAGTTTCTGCATTTGACAGAATTCCTCTTTCTATTAAACCAGGTCATTTAAAGCATAAATGATTGAACTACAGATTTAGGTTTGACTCAATGTACTAAGATTATCTTAGATTATTTTAGATTGTTTTAAATTAGATTAGATTAGATTAGATTACTAAGATTATTTTAGATTATTTTAGATTATTTTAAATTAGATTAGATTAGATTCGATTCGATTCGATTCGATTCGATTCGATTCGATTCGATTAGATTAGATTAGATTGAACTTCGACTCATCCCACACACAAATATGATGAAACTAAGGTAAGGAGGGAGAACAACAAAAAAATTCTGTTACCCTAAACCAGCAGGTGGGCGTTAACATTGATACACACATCTGGGAAATTTGAGTTTTCACAAACTTTGTTCTGGCAAAAACGCTTCATAACTTCATCACAAATCATGTCTTGCCAACAAAATATTGTGTGAATTGGAAAAACAAAGATACATCAACAGCACGATGAGAGTGATAAAAGATTTAGAAACAAAGGAGGAAAAAACAAACTGATGAACTGATGGAAGGAGGGTAAACTTTATTCTCAACATTCACGCAGCAGAATGTCACAGACTGTTGTTCTGCCCAGAGTCAGGAACATGCTGGGAGAGCTTGTTCTTGACACATCACCTTGAGAACATCCAAGCTGGAACTGCAAGATTGAAATATTGCTTCTTTTTTTAGCAGCTCTGGGACGACAACAACATCTTTTCAGTTCTTGCAGAGAACGTAGGAAAAGTGCAATTAAAACAAGAGGAAAAAGTGACGTGTCACGATCAACGGTTCGAACGTTTTTAACCAGACTGTGTTGTTTAATTACTAATGTATTTAAAAAGTGTGTGCACACATTCCTGGAAATGGGGTTAGTACTCCGTACCCTGAACATTATCAGCGCTCATCTAACGCCTGGTTCTTCCCACAGCTATAGATTCTCTGCTCTATATATCTGTGTGTTTCTTAAAGAACCTAAAGTTTCAGGAAACCACAGACACTCCACTCCACACTGTGATATTTGAGATGAAGAACACCTAAATACATACAGAGGCGTATCTCTGTCTGTGCTAGATGGAGTATTCGGAGTATAACTTCACATACACACTACGGTACACTGAGAGTCTGCAGATCTACATCGACTCTGCTCCCACTGTGAGGAGTGGGTTGAACTTTCAGATATAATCTCTACTGTTTTTAATATTTTGGTCACATACTGCACAGCAGTGTGCAAACAACAACCAGGGAAATCATCCAAACTGTTCTATAGATCACGTTTACGAAATAAACTCAAACTTTCAGAAGGGTTAAAAAAAATAGTTCTGCTCAGTAAAGTACTGCAGTGTCTGTATGAATAATCTCAGCAGATGAACGCTGCACTGACTTTGGAAACTTTAGACTCAGAGTTTGGTTGAATTTTTTGTCAGATTTCACGGAACATCAGTCACATCTGTACTCACTCTTATCTGTCATATTTAAACAGGTGTGATAATGTAACTGAAACTAGGAGTGAATAGAGTTGGAATTTATTTTCTTGCTGGGACAAAAAAAAGACGGCGGAATAATAATTACAGGAAACAACAAATATATTTTGGCTTGTTGTTGTTGTTGTTCTTCTTCTTCTTCTTCTTCTTCTTTAATTCCAGTTGCAATAGGAAGTTACAGATTGCAAAATCCCATGCATTGTTCTCAGGCCTGTGTCTTTAACCTCTTCAAAGTTATAAGTTATATAATGATATAACTTGTAGGGACATATTTAAAAAATCAGGTTAAGCTTGTATTCTGGACTAAGAATTAAGTTTGGGATTTATATATAATAGTAAAGGTTAGGGTTTGGAGCCCGGGGTCACATGATGTTTATTTGACTTTGTGTGTGTGTATGTGTGTAAAAGGGGAAAGCAGAATATAAATAGGGCAGTGGAAAATACAGAGGAAGTGTCTGGAAATGCCTGGCTGTTAAGGCGGCTCTGCTGCCATTATTGTCCTGAAAGAAGACTTCCTTAAACACACTCCTGCACACACACTGCCGTCTTCCTTTTCCCTAAAAATTCAAAAGGGCAATAACACAAATCATCAAACCACCAAGTTGTTTTTCTTTCTTTGTTGTCTTCAAGGCTTTTTTTTTGAAAATATATTCCAGCTATGACTTTGACTCAATTTACTATACTGAGATTAGATTAGATTAGATTAGATTAGATTAGATTAGATTAGATTAGATTAGATTAGATTAGATTAGATTAGATTAGATTAGATTAGATTAGATTAGATTAGATTAGATTAGATTAGATTAGATTAGATTAGATTAGATTAGATTAGATTAGATTAGATTAGATTAGATTAGATTAGATTAGATTAGATTAGATTAGATTAGATTAGATTAGATCAGATCAGATCAGATCAGATCCCATCCAATCCGATTCGATTCGATTCGATTCGATTCGATTCGATTCAATTCAATTAGTTTGGTTCAGATTATATTAGATTAGATTAGATTACATTAAGTAAGATTTTAAGTAAGATTGCACATAGTACTCTAAATACTAAACTATACACTTTATAGCATATAAACTAAACTATCCATCTGCAGGCCCTGAACTAAATGCTAAGTGCGCTCTGTTGCTGTTCACAGTGATGGAGTGTACAGTATGCTGTGGTGCTGTGCCTCAGTGCTACTCTGATGTTCAGTATTTATGTAGGATCTCTCTGTCTGCTGCCGCCCTGTGAAAAGAGGGATTATTATTCTGCCTCATTGAGAGCCCGATGGTGGAGAAACACCCACGGGCTGCAGGCGTTCCTCACATTCTCAAACAAAACCACATGGTGACTTCAGCACTAATGATATTTGGATGACTTGCATGGAGGGCAGCCATGACCCGGTCTATGTAGGCAGCAGTCAGAGGAGGAGGAGGAACGGAGAGGAGTGTAGTCACACAACCATACAGTACCTACTGTACATCCTACGTACAGGACATGCACCACTACAAGACCTACACCACATTCACTCGACTGAAAAGACAGAACTAGTGTGTCGTCACCACGGGCAGCTCGGAGACATCACCCAGTCAGAGGACAGACATTTATGCAGTCTTAAATAAACAAGGGGCATTAGTTAGGCTTCATGGGGAGGGCAGCTCTATCAGAGCACACACGCCGAGCTGCAGTAATCAGCTCCTGACAAAACGAGGGCTCCACCCAAAAGTATTTATGCACCACAAACAGAAATAAATGTCGTTCCATTCCACTTGTTCTGAGAAGCCGATATACTCTCTCTCTCCCTCTCTCTCTATCTATCTGTGAGTGTGTGTGTGTGTGTGTGTGTGTGTGCTCACATAAAAGACGTTATCTCGTAACCATGCTGCCTCTCCCAATTTCTTGTGTCATCACAAAAAAAATGTCCTCGTGTGACTCCGGTCAGCAAGTGCATGGCTGTTGTCACTCACACAGACTCTCACAAACACACTTGTTTTTTTGCTATTGCTAATGCAAACAATGAATACAATTTTCCAGTACACTGATTTTATGATATCATTATAATAGAAACAGAAAGAGTAGGAAAACAACACAGTTCTTCATGATGTTGCTTTCCTTACATGACAGACTGTATAACAAATCCATCGTATCATGATTAAAACACAGTGGAATATATATATGTACATATACACACACATATATATATATATATGAAAAACAAAAACAGAAGCTGTCCAGTTTAACTGTTCGACACCACAGTGTGCTGGTTAGAGCTGAAGCCTGACAACACGAAGGTCACAAGGTCGAGTCCCAGCTCAAAACAAATGGCCTTCATGCGTAGAGCACGTTCTCCCAGAGCGGTTTCTTTCCACAGTCCACACACACACAGGCAGGTTTGGAATTCTCTTGACTATTTGAAGACGTAAATTCACCATAGCCACGTGTCAGTGTTTGGAACCTCGGTGTGGACGGCTGACCAAAGGCAGGCCAGACCAGTGACCCACCTAACATATGCCTTTGAGCCACTTCCTATCTCACGACCCACTGGATGAACTAAAGTAAACTAAAGTAGACTAAAGTGGGCAGTGGTGGCTTAGTGGTTAAGGAAGCGGACTTGGGTCCGGAAGGTTTCAGGTTCGAGTTACCACTGAGGTGCTCTGAGCATGGCACCGTCCCCTCACACTGCTCCCCAAAGCTGCTGTTCACTTTGGTGATGGGTTAAAAAGAGATCAGAGGTCACATTTGGTTGTGTGCAGTGTCATGATGACAAGTAGTTCACTTAAAGTTGTAGTAAAATATTCAGGGCCATAATGACTATATAGAAGATCAGATAGTGCCACAGTGTTTTTGTTTTTCCTCAGAGCCACTTGGCACTGTCACCGTTGTCAGTTCAACGTTAGGACACTGATGCTCATTATCTACAGGCAGAAACGCGCAGCCACAAATACGTGCCCGTGGAAAAAGTACAGGATGCACACTTTCTTCTTGCGCTGCTGTGAGATAATGCAGCTCAGAAAGCCCCCGCTCACCTAGGAGATGTTGCTGCAACCAGAGCCTCTCTTTCCTCCATCGCAACAGCACAGAGGCAAAAGTTCAGGACACTGCACCAGCGCAACCTTATCAGCAGACAAAATAAGGGCCTCTGTTTCATACCAGAGCTGACAATTAACTGACGCACGATGACTGGATTTTTCTGATAACCTTTTATTTTTTTTACCCCCTGCACATCTCCTCACGTGCAATCTCGCCACATACGTGACCAAGCACAGAGATGTGAGCAGAGGTGAGTTTCAAATCTCTTCCGCCATATTGCAGACGTGTCAGATGTGTCACGATACAGACTGCGACGGCCTCTGCTGCCGAGGGCGTTAAACCAGCACTTGGTGTTTCCTCACACACATCACTGTGTCGTGGTGAGGGTCTGTCCACTATCATCCACGTGAACTGTTCACCACTGACCTCATTCACTGTTCAGGCAGAGGTCACTGGCCAGGTCACTGAGGTTTTACACAACACATACAATGACAGACAGTGCCCTCTAGTGGTCGGAACATTATATACACGCACAAAAAATATTGAAGATAGTTTGACAGTGTGTTCCATAGGGAGAGGTTTATTTCTGTTGGTTGGAACTTTTTGGAAATAATTCCTATTATCTTAAAGTGGAACCTTTTTAAGCAGAAAAAACAAAATGCAGTGAACATTTTTCAGTAGCTGGAAAATGTTCAGTCAGTTGACATAAAATCATCAAAGGGACATAAAAATGAATAATTAATAAAGAAATATATAAATAATTGAGTGAATTGACCATAAAGATCAAAATCTGTACACAATAAAAACCACATCCACAGCAGACTGCTATGTACAACTGTTTAATTTTCAAAACATCTGACAAAAATAACAATACATAAACATCAATTTATATAGAAAAAAAGCTGATTTTTGTGTAAAGGAAATTTGCAAATACATTAAACTTTAGGTGCCTCGATTTTCTTTTTTAAATATAATTACATCCATATGACACTGACCTAAACAGGCAGCTTATGGCTCGATTAGGGGAGTTTGCATCGGTCGCAAACATTTCATTAAGTGCGTTTGTTGGTTTAGGCATTTTACTTTGAACGTGGCATGATTTGGATTCACAATGCAGGGTTAGGACAATGTGCCAAATTCAAATTGTGTTTTTCTTCCTCTAAAAATACAGATCAGTACACGTGTCTGACACAGCACGAGGACAGGAGCCAATCTCACAAGTGGACAACCTTCCTACTTTGATGAAGCTGACGGTCCTCTCAGGACCAGCTTCATTAACACTCTCCCCCTGCATTGAAGGGCTCATTTTATGGCACACAGCTCGGGGGTCGGGGGCTGTCAATGGGACTAAATCCACATAGTTAAATTCACTGATCGATAAAAACTCTAATTTCTTTCAGTGTTTACCTGAAGCAGTTTGACAAGGATACAAAGGGAAAAAAAAGACAAAAAACTAAAAGAAATAAAAAAAAACAAACAGACATAATAAACGCAATTCACCAAAGCAAGTAGTTCCGTAAATATACTTGGATCATAATGGAATTTATATTTTCCCAGAAAAGCATCACTAAGCTTTAATAAGGTTCAAAAGACACGACCTTTGAATGAGGCTCGCCACGCTGTGGTGAGGCGGCACTTTGGATGATTCCCTCATCACGTCAATGTCACATACATACACTTACACACAGACGACTTGGTGATGTTTGAGATAAAAGCAGCATTGCATGGATATTGAGGATTACAACCTTCTTTTTTCTCTTCCCTTTGCTTCGCCCTAACAACGGCAGGGAACAATGAAGGTGAGCCAGCAGACCACAAACCGTCCACAGGAAACGGACGGAGAATTTTAAGTTTCTGAAAGTGAAGTCAGGGAAGTTGAATGGGAAGAAAGTGAAGAAATTCTGCTACTTCTCATTTGATTCATAAAGACGGTAAACGCCGCCACTGTCCCGAGGAACTCACAGACTCCTTTTGTGGAATTTGTACATTATGATGCAGCTCAATAAAATAAGTGTCACGAACAAGTAAAGCCTAACAACATCAGAGTTCACAGTCGGACAAAAGAAAATTGTCCACTTCTCATGTACGGCCTACGAGACAGACTTTAAGACAGAAAGAGACGTAGAGAATTTAGAACGTGGTAGAGTCACAGACACATCTCCTCTTCTCTCTCTTACTGCCATAGAGTCATTTCAGGATGTTCCTTCTAGCCAACTGCATTCACCCCAGAAAAACTCCTCTGATCAGTTCACTCTCAGAGAATAATGAAGACATTCAGCTTATCTTTAACGGCAAGGACACAGAGAGGAGCGGAACTCTGTGGAGATACTGTGGCTGCATAAGAGGAGAAAGCAACAAGATTAATAGCATCTGGTGTCCCTGGAGAACACGCATGTCCTAAGGACAAAGACAAAAGGACAAAAAAACGCAGAGAGGACATCACTTCTGGAGTGAATGCAGCCTCATCCTAGCCAGTCCGAGCCCTGTTGGTCAAACTACAGGCACTGGATCGACACACACTCCTGGTACTTTTCTTTGTGCATTATAAAAAGGCAATGTTAATCTGAGCAGGAAATTCTATACAGATAATAAAAAGAAAGCAAAGAAGAAGAAGAATGACTTCATTAGCTGGACTCTCCCAAATCTGTGAGATATGCCTTGAGGTAATCACTGAAGTACGACTCATTAGACAGTAATAAATACCAACATGAATACAAATTTTACAAAAGTTAAAACAGAGGCAAATGCTAAATGAAAAAAAAAAACAACAACAAAAAACAAACAAAAAACATTTGAGCTAAGAGAGGTAGGTTTTTTTTAGGTAGATTATGGTTTACATCCACTCCTGCTGCTTAAGAACTACATTAAGTTGAATTCATTGCAATCTCTGTCCTAATGAAAGGAAGAAAATAACAACAATAATAATGATAATAATAAAATATAAGTTTTTCATGTGAGACTGGCAACTGGTTCCTATAAATGACACAAAATAAGCATGTTTTACAGACAGGTTTGTAATAGAAACGGTATAGAACAAAAATATAATGAAAAATTTAAGAAGTCAACTGACACGAGCAGTGAGATTAAGAGTAAAGCTTGCTGGTGATACTGTACCGTTAGTTATATATTGCAGGAGATGTTACTCTTGTTATGTTGAAACCATCAAAAAAGGAAGTGTGTTTCGTAGTGTATATGTTCCCACTAATATGTAATTTCTATGCATTGCTATTTTATAAAAAACACGTTTTAAAGGTTTGGTAATATGAATTCTGCGGGCCGCGCAGGAAAAACCAAAGAGGAAAGTCTAAGAAAGAACCATATTTACAGTGAGGGGGTTCAACTTATTAAACATAATTAGAAGAAAAAGGGAAAACAACAAAACTGTGTCCATCTTCCTGTCGTCAAACTTTGCATTTGCTAACAGTGGCTGCACGGTGCATTCAAAGACACTTCCTTTTTGGTTTTAAAACCCTGTCTCAAATACAAAACGCTTTGTTGAATCTGTTCTGATGTGGCGGGAACTGTCCGCGTGGCACTTACATGTTCGTCAACACTCCCACCCTCTTCAAACAAACATCACAACACAACACTCCACCATCAGGATAAAACGAATTCTATGAAGTGGAAATGGAGACTTCTCAAACCTTCCAAAGGTCAGTGTTCAGTAACCAAGCACATCATAGCCCTCATCACACACAACACAACATGAGTGGTACTGCCTAAAAATGACCTCCGTCCCCTCACCCAAAAAATAAAACCCCACAAAAAAACAGTTTTACTCTGTAGACTATATGTGTCCAATGTAAACCGTCAGCATGTTGAGCATCACAGTGAAGCAGTGTGAAAAGTTGGACGAAGTCACAGTGACCACCGTGGAGGTGTAGACTGGACAGTTACTGAGATCAACAACAAAAAACACACTTTCACCCTCAGTCTCTCTCTCTCTTTCTCTCTCTCTCTCTCTCTCTCTGTCTGTCTGATCACAGCTCAACCCTGGAGATGAAGGAAGCTCTACTGCTGACAATGGAAGCCCACGCGGCCAGTCAGAGGAACCTTTTTTTTTCTTTTTCTTTTTTACACAGCAAGCAAACAACAATAAGATTAAGACTGTTGCTGTGTCTTCTCAGGCCAACAAGCTTCTTGCAAAACAACCCACCAGCAGATGGCAGATTGACATTACCCATTTTTTGGGAAACTTTTTTTTCCACATAACATAATTTTGTTAACTTGACAAAAAAATCCCAGGACCAGGACAAACAACAATGATTTACATTTCCTGGCAGTTTGGTATAAGCCATTAGATGCTACCTGACGAGGCGTAAGACAAAGACGACCGACAGCAGAGAGAAGGCATATGAGTCGATATCATACACAAGCTTATCGTTCATTAGCCGTAGTTATAAAAAGCATACCAGTTGGAAAGAGAATATCATGAGGGTATGTAAGGCTCTGGAGTCATCTCTTTGACATACTAATACATCAGGTGTATAACTAGCTGGGTGATCTATATGGCTTAGATAAGAGAGCAGCATGGTACGTTTGTCCTTTTTTCTGACAAGAAAACCCTTAGAAATTAGTCAAATGCATCAGTCCGCCGCTGCACCAATCAAAATCTGAGTCAAACGCGCAAAGTACGCACATCATTCACGAGATAATGCATCCAAAACGAAAAATCACTATTGTATTTGCATATGTCTTTTAAAAGTTTTGCCCGTTGACATACCCATGTAGCCCTATGTACAGCCATGAACACATCACATACAGTATATATACTATTGATATATTTATACTTGGTATTTACACAATGCAGCCACTAGAGGGCTGCGCAGCATAACATCATCAAACTGGAGGGCCTGGGTGTAGAGGTGCAGAGCACCAAACAACCAGGACCCTAGACATTCTAGAAAATCCACTTCCCAGTCAGAAATGAAAGGGATGTGCGATATCTGTGGAGGTCTGAAGCAGCAGCGTCTCATGCTCTCCGCCCACTGAGCTCCGTGTGTACTGAGGTGGAACAATTCATGGAATTGTTTTTTTTTTTAAAAGATAAAACAAAAACCCACACCAATGAAGTTAAATCTGTGCTGATTCCTGTTAACGTCTGCAGCGGTGTACGGTTGGTAGCAAACAGCGGCCTCTTGCTTTGGCCTTCAAAATAACTGTTCCAGTTCAATTTTGGCATTTTAGCCCTTTTAAAAAATCTGTGATCATATAGATTAGCATACATCGATAGATAAACTCGAGCAAAAGGATGATAAAGACAGTGCTTAGGATACATGTGGTCGAGGTGTAGTATTTACAGGAAAGACGATTAAACGACAGAATAGCATGAAACCTTATTTTCAAAAGGACAGACAGAAGCCTGAGCGCAGGCTCACTTTGATTGGCAGGTAGCAGTGGAAAAAAAGCATTTAGTGGCTAATTCTCACCCTCAATCCCAAACTCCCTATATCTTAGACTAGATTACAGATTAGATTCTCTGTAGTGTAAACACTACATAATGACATTTTCCTTCATTAGTTGCAGGTTAAGTCAAAAGAAACCTGCAGGCATGTCAAGAGGCTTCACATGTGAAACAACCCACCACCAACCGTCTTGTTCCTGTTATTTTAAAGGTACTGGAAGTTGTATGAGAAAGTAGTTATCCATACCTTTGGTGAAAGGTAAAAGGCATTTGTCTGAATTGTAATGCAGAGTCCTGTTTATATATATGCTGCTTTTGAGAGAAAGCGGAAAGGGAAAAAAAAGAGATACTGAAACATCCAAAAATGTTCCAGAAGTAATGTGCAGGCACTGGTGTTGCAATAAAACAGAAATGTCGTTCGTACTGTATCTAAATTGCATTGTGTAAAAGTGACTGTATCACAAAAGTGACGCAGATAGAAAACAACCCCAGTAAAACCAAGAGGTAGCTCAACTGAATAGCTAGATGAATAACTGAGTGTGTCGGTTGTGTTGGCATGTGCGACATCCACACATGAAAAGTTCCTGGTGTTCCAAACAGCTGTTGGTTGATTTAAATACAGAGAAAAAAAATACTGTGTATGTGAAGTTTCCTTTTCAGTTAGCCGAAGGTCCCCTGTTCACCCCGTCTCACGACACCTGCACGCTCACCATAAAACACGGTCTTTTCTCCAAACTGGACCTCTCCACACATGACACACGTGAAACTGACAGACACACACACACACACACACACACACACACAAACCGTCTCTTCTCCCGAACGCCTCAATTCAGACCAATCGGCACTTTCTCTACACCCTCCCTTCATCTTCTTCTCCCAGGGGCCTCGTCTGCAGCTTCCTCCCTGCAGTTTCCACGAGGCCTCTAAGAAACTTCGCTGCCGAACACCTCCAGCACCAGTGGTGTGAGCTGCATGCTGTGCTCCGGCCGGAAGGAGAGCGAGCGGTACTGTTTGGAGTGCTCCTCGTTGAGGCTGCGCAGGTCGGCCAGTTTCTGGATCATCTTGGCGTAGAGCAGCCGGCCTCCTGGGTGGTGAAAGCGAATGTAGGCCTGCAGGGTCTCTGAAAGACGGTCTTGAAGGGCTTCGACTCGTGCATGATCCTGCACGCCTGGACGGTCTACAACAGAAGAAGTCAAAACCCTGTGAATCTAATGGTGGTTAATGAAGGTAACGATGAAGGCGTTAGTTAGCTCTAATTAATTTCACACTGTAACAAAATAAATAGATATTTTCATTGACATCTTTCGATACTTCCAATTCAAACTGTATTACAATTGGTTTTACCATGATTAATCATGATCGTTTGTATTTAATCATGACTAATCATTAAATGAGAATAATCCATAGCAGTGAATACTAATAAAAATGGCATAACTCAAAGTTACATATTGTGAAATTGTGTAACAATAACCACGGTTTGGTTTACACAGTGAATTTCAGGGGGAGCCTAGTTTTTTGTGTGCCTACAGGAGGTGTTACAGCTTTATTTGTCTGACTGACAGCGCCTTTATACCAGTGGACATTAATTATAATAGTGTTATTGCAATAATAACAGGTTTCAGACAAAAAGAGAAACACTATCAGGGAGATAATTGGCACCTTCTGTTCAGCAAACTCCGAACAGAATAGAGCCAGAAAATCTGCTGTGCTCTTTCTACTCGACCCCACATTACAGTCCAGTCGAGGAATTCAAACCCAAACTTTTTTTCAGGGAAAATAAAAAATTTTTATTTATTAAGTTGGCTTCCAGGTATTAACTTTCCAAGGTATCAACTTGTTGAAAACACTGTAGCTTTTTTCATGGTTCTGCTTACTGATCTGCTCAGGCAAAAGTGATGACATGTCATGTGTCATGCACAAACACAGCAGCATTAATACAGAGAATGAACAGAGGAACATTAGTCCATTGATGATTAAATACTGCACATATACAACCAGGAGCGCTTTTCTGCCTGGAAAGCATCACAGCACCACTGTCTTTTTTAGAAATAGGTCAAAGGTGATTCTAAGGTCAAAGGTGATTTTTGATCCACATGGTGTACGGCCTACAGCCTGAAGCATACCTGCACAGGGTTATGACCAACAAATTACCAGGAAAGAAAACGAGCATTATTTCTAATGTGGTCTTAAGACTTTAAAATTAAAATCTGTCTGAAAACAGAGTTTTAAAACACAATGTAGAACAAAGATTAAAATCTGATACTTGGTAAAATTCAGTATAAAAAATTAATTAGTGAAATACTCATGACAAATTATTATAATTAATTAGTGAAATACTCATGACAAATAGATATTCAGACTACGGTGTTGTACTGGATTGACATAATTCTGTTGAGGCTTAAAGCTAATTATTGATCAGCAAGAGTAGATTTATATATTCCTAATGAGCTGGGTATATGCATATAGGAATACAAATATATTCCAAGTTAAACGTGTATGCCTGCTTACGTGCATCTGTGTTTAACACATGTCCAATATATGCACAGTATAGAAAGCAACGTGAGAAATCAATAATGAAATAAGTGATCTGTGGAAAACCTTGTACTCGATCATTTGCCACTACTATATATTCCAGTGTGAGTGTTCACTTCACTGGGGGAAAAACACATGCTCACATGATCAGTCATACACTATTAACGGTGACCTTTGACATGCTCTTTCCTACACATTTACACAATCTGAAGTACCTGGAGAAAGCAAACAGATGGCCATCAGCAGCACGTGTTCCTCCTCGTGCAGGTTGAGCTTCTTCAGCCCTACCTGGAACTTCACGAGTGGCTCTAAGAGATCCAGGGTGTGACCAGCTGCAGGAGAAACAACATCAGTCAGGATCAGTACAACCACCTCCATACTCTTCTGCACAAGAAGGTCTCCTGGGAGGGGAGTTATTAATGTTTCATTAAGGCCCCTGGAATTTTCTCTGAAGAGATTTTCTTCCACATGCTGCCGATTTTCACATTTTGCGTGATGCTTTAGTGTTGAGGCATAGAGCTACAACTAAAAACAGGAGAATCTAGGCAAATGGGGAATGGATTCTGTAATTTTTAACAACATGATTTTATGCTCAAAAATAAATTCTCAGAATAATTTGCTTCGTTGCGCTTGCAATAGCCGTGTCCCCCTTAAGGGGCTCTACCCCCCACCTTGTGTTTGTGTTTTTCTACCTCTAAGTTTGGACAACAATTTATAAACAAAAAGCACTGACTGCATTTGTCAGTGAAGCAAGAAAAGACTGCAGTGTCTTTAGCCCAATTCAAAGGAAAACTACATTTAGGCCAATGGGAAGCCTGTGTTATTACCTACTGTACATCCAGACTCCCTTTGAATGGTCACGTACATTTTTATAATATAAAATTGTCTACATCAATGTCTGATTAGTTATAAAAAAACAAGTTATCAAAGTCCTTTCAGGCAACACTGGATTGTGTCTCACTATTCTGTGGTGTACTTCACAAGATAATTGGCATTTCATGAAAATGTTGCACAAGCAACTCAACATTCTGGGCTTCTACTCATCCAAGATGGACAAAAGGCTTTGATTATCTTTGTCCATTCTCAGCTGCATTTGTATCTAAAAAAACACCATGAATATTATGTGCCAATAGTTTGCAACTTGTATTCTCAGTGGAAATGTCTACAGTAGTTGTTTTGAATTTTAAATAAAATATTTTTTTTCATGAAGAATTCTTTTTGTTTTGTAATATTGTAAATATACTGTATATTGTATTGTAAAATGTGTGGTTACAAATGCCTTCTCACTGCATTTGAAGCAGGGCTCCAGTATTGCTCACATACTTCAGGAGACAGCAACAGAGCTTCTTGTCCTTTTTTTCCACAGACAGTGGTTGTTTTGTGTGGTGGGGAAGTCAGGGGTGACATTCTTGGGTTGATCAGTGAAAGACGGGGTCTTGTTTATAAAGCAAATGAAAGGCCACTCCCACAGTGACTTCTGTGGACACGTAGCACTTTGGTTTAAAAGAGCAACTTGCATTACACTGTTTGACTAAAGGGCTGAACATACATCACTGTCAGTATCCATGTCTGTGCTCCCACACTAATGATCTTGTCGATGATACATAATACTGCAGTATTTGCCTCAGGCTCTGATAAGACACGTTAATGTGTAACCAAACTACTTCTTCATTTATTTTTGGAAAACCAAACATTTTGCCACTGTCACCAACACACGCTTGTCTCCATAACACACACACACACACAGAGTGTACAGGTGGCAGCATTGAGACCAACCTTTGGTGACGTCACTGATCTGGTATTTAAAGTCAGGTGCACCGCAGCTCCAAGACATGTCCTCCAGGTTGAAACTCTGGTTTGAGCGCAGCATGATCACCTCAATGGCGCTGGACTTGAGCAGGGCGATCTGGTCTTCTGCAGTTAACTCTCTGCAAACAGAAGTAAATAAATATGGCACAGAGGGCAGAGCGTCAAAAGAAACTGCTCTCCAAATGTTGATCATTTCATTTGGATCGTGTCCAACAACAGACAATGCTAACGCATAAGCAAGTAAACAAGTGACTGAGTAGTCGTGTTAGTTTATCAGTGGTAGAAATCATGTGTACCACCCTGTTTATCAATGTTTTACTGGCTGTAGGTTCGAGGTCAGTCATTGTCCGAGACATGTGAGTTAAAAGTAAACCGATTTACAGCTTCTGGTAAAAATAGTTCTATGTGTTGTTGATGTACTGCCACTGTGACAGCAGGAGACATACGCTACAGAAGGCAGACCTCCGGGGGAGGTCCCGGGTGTTTTTCATGGCTTAAGGAACAGACCGTAAGTGGATGAACATTCCACTGGTAATCCAAACATGTCCATCAATCACTGCATGTGAGAATGACAACTTTCAGGAAATACAGGCCTTAACTCGTTTTATTCGACCTCTTAGACACAGGGTTTTGTCTCCGTCATCACACCCTGAGAGACAAACACACTGGAAGGCAACAGTCTTATGTGGTGAGGCTACAGAGTAAACAGCTATTTAGCCATGCATTGCAAATCAGCTTAAAGTATGACAAACAACATGCTGCAGACCGTTTTATTATCCTAATGTATTCCCGGGTTATTGCCTTGTCCCTATCCCTATCTCTGGACCGATCAGTACACGAGGATTGTCTTTCTCAAAAGATTAGCCATTCACCTACTAGCATACTTAAAAGTCTAAACTTCACCTTGACAACAGGACAGTGGCAAATGTATAACTATGTCCAGTGAAGGAAGAGCACAACATAAAAGCCTTTCCGCAATGTGTCAGCTAGCCTTTAGACCGCAGTCATCACTGTGACTCAGTATCAACTAATCAAAAAACAAGTGGGTGTACAAAGTCTTTAGGTAAAGGGTCACTATAAGACATGTAAATACAAAACATGCACACACTGATGCTTCTGTTGATAAAGCAACATCTGGGCAAAACATTATTTTGTCCATCTGATTACATAAGCAGGGGCAACTCTTAGCAAAGGTAAATACTACAACTGCAAAGAAGATTTTTTTTTAAAATGATGCTTCACTTTTGCATAGACTTGTTTTAATGCCATCCTGGTTATTTCGAAAAAAGTTGTAACGCACTAATGCTGAAAGTGGGACTGGAAAGTTTTCGGACACACATGCACATATGTGTGTGTAAACACACCTGAATCCAGGAATCATTTTGGCAAATCCAATCACTTTCTGGATGCTGTAGGACACCAGATCAGCCAGGTGTGGCAGCATAGAGAGGCCGTTGCCTTCTTCCTCGCTGGAATCCGGGCTGCTGCCCTGCTCCTGATACATCATGAGTAGGTTGTTGAAGTTCACTTTGGTGTCCACTGACTCTGCAGTAAGCGGAGGAGAGAGGAGAGGAAGTACAACTGTCAGCACAGATAAATGGTATCAAATCCAAAACAAATAAGAAAGGTGGAAAAGTGAACGGTGTTTGAAAGGACAATTAGTAAAGGCCCTCGTGAGCAAAAATAAATGGTATCAAATCCAAAACAAATAAATTTTGAAATAGCAGTTATCATGACATATTACTAAGAAAAAGGAGATTTCGATTTTCTCAGCTCTATGGTCAGTAAAAGTGGGACTACATCTGAATGACATCTGTGGAACAGTGTGGAGGATTCAGAGTTGGATGATGTTGTTTTTAGCCTTTTCTGTAAAGTACATGTTAACAAGCAACCTTCTGATCCTTGCTGTTTTTATCCTATTAAAATGCACCACTTAACTTGTGTTTACCAGTAAGAGTCAGGTGTGTGGAAGGTACAGGGTGCTGGTAGGATTTCTCCAGGATTATCAGTTAAGCAGCATAACAGATTATATAAAACAACAGGAAACCCATGTAGAACTCATAACTGTAACGAGTCAAATATTAACTCCTGATCTGAAAGGACAAAACAGTGTTATCATGTTACTGATAAGTCATCGTTTTCCCTTAGGTTTAGAAGAGGTGCTCGTCACACTACGGAGAGAAGTTTGTTTTCTTACCAGGAGAATGGCTGAATGAGTCAGAAGAGGCATCAGACAGCGAGTGAAGAGAGGCGGCTCTGCTGGCGCTGCGTGTCACTGGACCCTCACGCACAGGAGGCTAGACGGAGAAAAGTTCACTAATTACCATTATGCCAACAAAACAGGAGGTCACTTATTCCTAACAAAATGAAATGATGATTTTTTTATATATATTTGTCAACTAAAAACAACATTATATGTCATTGCCTTACACTATATTTACTACTTACTTATCCATCTGTGTATTAATGTACACAGATGGATAAATTACACTATATTTACTTCAAAGAATACAAATATATGCTGAATATGTGACTGTGTATTAATGTACACAGATGGATAAATATGTGTCTGTGTGTACATAAAACTTTACAGTGATCATTATTATAGCATTTGCAATGGAACAGCAGTTGAACAGTAGTAAGAGGTTGTGCACTGTTGTACTGTCAATATTGTTTTTCTGGATAGGAGTACAGCAATGTTGTTAAATATTTGTCTTGTCCTTTTTTCCAATTACAAACCCTAAAGCGGCAGAAGTCAGAGTAGGAGTCATCATATGTTTTGTGGTGCGCCTCCACCAGTGTTGATATGACTTGACTTTGCTCCTCGGTGAGCCGGGGTCGCCGCGCCTCTCTCTCTGCTTCACGCTGTGCCTCCTCATCTTTTCTCCTCTGAATGAGGTCCTTCTTCCTCTGCACTTCTTCGTCCGTCAGAATAACTGAGTGGATCATAAAGAGGAATAAGGAGTGTGTAAGAATTGCAATATTTAGAGATGTATCAAATAAAAAAGACAAAAAGAGAGAAAAATGGAAAATAAAATGTATGGACCTCTACATAGTGATGACAGCTTTGTCAATATAGTGTTTTCTAGAGGTGGGGAATTATTGTTGTTCACTGAAAGCATGGGAGTGGGTCTCTACATAAACACTCCTGCTGGAGAGAACAAATGAACACATTGTCTTTGTTCTGTTCACTCCTTGTTGTTCTAGCCACTGAATTAGCTCACAGAGAGAGAGAGAGAGAGAGAGAATGGATCTGACAATATGCTACATTCAGAAAAACATCCCACTGGACGTGAGAAGTCTTTGCATTAAAGTGGCCTGTGGACAATATCAGGATACTTCATGAAAACAACAAATCTGGTTTCTTCTATTCACAGACCATGAAAATAAACAGGTCTGTGTGTAGAGTTGAAGCCTGGCAGGATTGTATGTAGCAGCAGGTGTTTCAGATGCTGTATACTTACGACATACAATGTGGGGAGCTCTCAGCAGTTTAAACAGAATGTGTAAACATACTAATGGGGGCAAAGACCTAGAGACTCTTGACCCAAGTCCATGAATTACATGATTATATTTAGCCGCCAAAGTGGGACGACAAAAAAAAACTGTTATTCTAATATCTGAGGCTAATTGCACAACTTGTGTAACTAAACAACACGCAGATACGGTACTAGCCCAACACTGGTGTGGCCAATATTCCCCTTGTTGGTGGATTGGTCTTTTGGTTGTTGTGCTATGAGAATTTCTTTAATGATAAACTGGATTTTAATGTTTAAGACTAGTAGGTCAGCTGCCATACTTAAACTCTTTCATCATGCCAATGTCCACGCAGCGTTTGAGGCGACAGGCCTGGCAGTGGCGCCTGTTGTCCTTGGTGATGGTGCAGCTTCCATTAAAGGGACAGGTGAAGGTGGCCTTGCGTTTCATACTGCGCCTGAATCAATAATCAGGACAAAATAAGTTCTTTTCAGTTTTTTTTCCTGACACCTGATCCCTACCCACTTTTTTGTCGCCTTTAAAGCAACAATAATCAGTAAATCTAAACACCCATATGTCAACATTTTGTGTGGATCCAGCAAAAGAGTGACATCTTAGCTAAGACCTGTCCAATCAGCACCTTCATATGCCCTGCCTCATCTCACCACAATACGCTGTAGTATAATTTTAGTTGTGTGGATCAAACTACAGCTACAGCAAAGCATGGTAAATTAATCAAAAATAGAATTAATTATGAATTAATCTGGTTATCATTGGTCTGTTCCTAGCACTTCCTTCGTGGTCCAACATTTCAGCGTGCCATCAGAACAACATAAACAAGGTCATTGCACAGCAGTGGTCACCTCAAAAGCTCTCATTCGTCAATATGTGCCCCTCTGAATAAACATAAATCAAGTGGACCCGATTCAGCAACACAAGAGATTTGCTTTGATACTGTGCAATAAACAATCAAAAGCCAAAGCATGAGCTGAAGCACTGAACTCATTAGTATTCTCTACCTGCTGCTGAGCATTAATGTAAGCAGCAAATATCCTAGGGTGTTTGTGTTCTTACGTAACGGTGGGCGGTCACTCAATTAGTGTGTGTTTGTTTGTAC